>NC_062518.1:49714377-49729377 GCF_022655615.1 Tachysurus fulvidraco
GATGACTCGCGCGGCGACCGGCGCGAGACGCGCGCGCCGCGATGACGCGTCGGATACCGCGAGCGACGCGCGCGAGACGCGCGCTCGGACGCGGCGCGTCCACGCTTCGCTCCTCGATACCGTAGGAGCGCTCTCCGCTATACTCTCTCGATAATCGCTCGCGACTGCGCTCTGCTGAGACTCTCTCGTGACGCGCGCTCTGAGACGCGCGCTAGACGCTCGTAGGACTCGATGACTCTCTCTCTACTACTGCTCTCTATCTCTCTGTATACGCTCTCGAATCTGATGACCTCGCTAGAATGCGCGTCTATGACGCTGTCGAGTGGTCTATACTCGCGCTATACTCTACTCTCTATACTCTCTCGATACGAGCGCTAGACTCCTCTCCGCGAGACTCTCGTCGAGAACTCTCTCTAGACTCTACTCTCGCTCTACTCTCTCTCTAGCTACTCTGCGGAGAGACGTCGCGCGTTGACGCTCGCGAGACTGGACTCTCGTCGAGACGCGCGCTAGACGCGACGCGCCGATGAGCGCTCGTAGACTCTCTCTATTACTCTCTCTCTCTATACTCTCTCGATTACGTCTCTGTATTACTGCTACTCTCTCTGACTCCGCTCTCTTACTCTCTCTCTACTCTCTTGCCTCATACGCTCTCTCTACTCTCTATCCTCTATTACTTCTCTCGCGACTCTCTCGATACTCTCTCCTCTATACTCTCTGCGCTATCGTCTCTTCTACTCTCTATACTCTCGTCCTTAGACTACTCGCTCTACGCTCGAACGAAGCGCGGACTCTCTCTGCGACGCTTCCGGTTCTACTCGCGTCCTCAGCCTCTCGTCCTCGTGACTCGCGCTCGACGCGCGCCGCGCTACGCGCGCTCAGCTTACTCTCTCTCATACGCGTCTAGACCTTCTCCGCGGTACTGGTGCGCGAGGACGCGCCCGAGAGACGAGTGCGCCGCTGATACGCGCTCCGCGGGACTGCTCTCCGCTAGACGCGCGCGCGGGACTCGCGCCTGAGTACTCTCGCCGCCGGGACGCGCGCCGCGAGACGCGCGCGCGGTGAGCGTCTCTTAGTACTCGCGTTTCGGTACGCGAGCCGCTATAACGCGCTCCTCGGGAACGCGCGCCGGCTATGCGCGCGCCGCTGGACCGCGCGCCGCGAAGAGCGCGCGAGAGAGGCGCGCCGAGACTCGCGCAGGACGCGCGCGCGACGCGGCGCGACGCGCGCGCACGCGCGCGCTGACGCGCGCGCGACGCGCGCGCGCGGACGCGCGCGGACGCGCGCGAGACGGCGCGCCGCGAGACGCGCGCCGCGAGAACGCGCGCGCGCGCGCGCCGGACGCGCGCGCGACGAGCGGAGAGACGCGCGGGACGCGCGCCCGCGCGCGCCGCCGACCGCGGCGCGACGCGCGGGGACGCGCGCGCGAGAAGCGCGCGCGCGACGCGCGCCGCGAGAGAGCGCGAACGGCGCCGCGATACAGCCCGCGAGACGCGCGCCGCGGGAAGCGCGACGGAGAAGGCTCCGCCAGACAGTAGCGCTAGAGAAGGCGCGCCGCGAGAAGGCGCGCCGAGAGCGCGCCTCCACTCTCTCCTCCATACATTCTCTCCTCCATACTTTCTCTCTTCTTTACTCTTTCCTTCATACTCTCCACACTCTCTAACCCCTGCCCCCCCCCCTCCCCCAGGCGTCTTCACTGTACGAGGAACTTTATCCACATGCACCTGTTCGTGTCCTTCATGCTACGAGCACTTAGCATCTTTGTTAAAGACGTTGTTCTGTATTCGGGATCCAACCTCGAGGAGACTCAGCGGATCACATTCGAGGATCTGAAATCCATCACCGAGGCTCCGCCCATTGAGAAGTCCAAGTTTGTATGTATCTAATACAGTACTGATTATATCACTGAGTGTTAAATCTGCAGTTTCCTCTTATAAGCTACGGCTGTGCTCAAAAGTTTTCATACCTGCAAAGAAATTGTTAATCATTGCTATTTATGTGGAAAATATGACAGATAATGCAAAATGATATTGTTTTATTTAATGATCGTGGTCACATGACGTCATTAATTATCGCATAGGTGTTTGACTTCTTTTTAAGACCTAATGAGAACTAAACAGCCTGAGCAAAAGTTTACATCCCCTTGAATGTTTGGGCACATTATGAACACACAGGTCGACACACGGAGCTTTAAATGTCTATTAAACGGACGTTTCCACACTTGTGACTCGTTGTAATCGTAATTAGTGTCTGTACATAAATAGTCAGTGAGTTGGCTGGATTCTGCACCATGGGGAAGATGAAAGATCTGCCAATGGACCTGCGTAATAAAGTAGAGGAACTTTATAAAGCAGGAAAAGGATATAAAAGGATCTCAACACATTAAATTGCCAGTCAGTGCTGTTGTTAAACCCTGATAAAGAGCTGGAAAGTAAGAGATTCTGTTGATACTACGCCAGGTAGGTCAGGTAGAGCGAGAAAACATCCACAAACTAGTGCCAGAAGAATTGTTCAGGACACAAACACAAAGAAAAACCCACAAACACCATGGAGAGAAATACAGGCTGCTCTGGAGCACAATAAGGAGGGACTTGAACACAAATGACCTGCATGGTCGAGTTACCAGGAGAAAGATGTTACTGCTCCCATGCCACAAAAAGACCCTCCTTCAGTACACCAGGCAGAAACTAGACAAGAGTCATGTGGAGCGATGACACCACAACTGAACTTTATAGTCACAACCATAAACACTGTGAGATGCTTCTCATCCACACTGTAAAGCATGGTGGTGGATCTCTGATGTGTCGAGGCTGTTTGAGCTCCAGGGGCACAGTTAGGGCAGTTAGGAGAAACCGATGGTAAGACGAATGCAGCATGTTATCAGAAAACAATATTCTACAGCTGCACATGAGACGCTCTCAGATGTCCCAACATGACAGTGACACAAAGGTTGACCGTCCAATCGGTACACAGCAGTAAAAGGTGAAGGTTTTGGAGGCCATCAATATCATTCAACCACTTTGGGGAGATCTCGAATGTGCAGTTTGCACAAGACAAACAAAATAATTACAGGAATGGAGGCATTTAGACAAAAAAATGGGCAGCTCAACTAACTAAGGGGGCAACACTCCATAGTAAGAAGTAAAGGTATGCAAACGTTTGAGCACGACTGCATTAGAAACTGGTAGTTTTATTTTATTCCCTGTCCTTTTTTCCATTTTCCCTCCTTTTCTGCAAACTGATGAGTTTTTCTGTAGGCACTTAAATGTCGTAGCTAAAAGCTGGTGTACTTCACCTAACGGTTGGGGTTCACTTCCCACTCCGCTCTCTCTGACCTTTTGTTCTGGAACATATTGTTGTACCACACTGCCCCTGGGGTGATGAAAGTTTATCTTAGATGGTGTGTGTGTGTGTGTGTGTGTGTGTGTGTGTGTGTGTGTGTGTGTGTGTGTAGAAATTATGTTCCCTGTTGGATGAAGAGAAGAACTATGTAGAAATGATTAAATACTCATTGTTGGATTATTTGCAGATGAAACTCATTTTTTTTGTATTATTCATTTCTTTGTTGTTGTTGTTGACGTTGTTGTTGTTGTTGTTGTTGTTGTTGACGTTGTTGTTGTTGTTGTCGTTGTCGTTGAAGATCGGCTGTAAGATCACAGTTACACTCTTCCTGTACTTCCTTGCGACAAATTATTACTGGATCCTGGTGGAAGGCCTTTACCTCCACAGCCTTATCTTCATGACCTTCTTCTCTGACAGGAAGTACCTCTGGGGCTTTACTGTCATTGGCTGGGGTAAGTAATGGGGTGGAGTCACATACACAGGAACTGTTCTGATTGGTTACAGAGACATTTAGGTGGTAAATGAGTTCAGTGCTGTGCGTTACAGCTGATATAAACTCAGCATTCACACCTTTTTATGTAATATAATTGTATACCAGTTATCTCTAATCTATCTTGCTCTCTTCAATGTTCTTGTCCTAGATGAGGAAGTGTGTTCTGTATTGTTTTTGATGACACTTTAATTAACACTCTGATCCAATTAGCTCCTACTATTAGAACATGATGAGATATGTATAAGAATGTTTCCCAGGTGAAAAAGAGGGGCATTAGAGTAATTACCTGTGCGTCACTATGCTTCTGAGCTCTTTTATTACCTGTGAATTGCAGGGAAATGCTCCAGGGGGTGTGGGGGGCTGTGTCATAAGCTTAACATGACATGACAGGAATAAGCTCCGACAACCTGACAGTTTGTGTATTATGGGATGTTTGTATTTGGACCTCACTGCGCCTGCATTGTACACACTGTGCGAAGTGTGTGTGTGTGTGCACAGCGCATACAATGTGGATGCAGTGGAGTCGCCTCACATCAGTGATACATCCTGATACATCAATGATACACTGATACGTGTCATGTTGTTACACTCGTCTCACTATAATGCACTCGCATCTGATATGGCTACACTCGTATCTCATACTGTTACACTCGTATCTCATACTGTTACACTCGCATCTGATATGGCTACACTCGTATCTCATACTGTTACACTCGTATCTCATACTGTTACACTCACATCTCACACTGTTACACTCGCATCTCACACTGTTACACTCGTATCTCATACTGTTACACTCACATCTCACACTGTTACACTCGTATCTCATACTGTTACACTCGTATCTCATACTGTTACACTCGCATCTCACACTGTTACACTCGTATCTCATACTGTTACACTCACATCTCACACTGTTACACTCGTATCTCATACTGTTACACTCGTATCTCATACTGTTACACTCGTATCTCATACTGTTACACTCGTATCTCATACTGTTACACTCGTATCTCACACTGTTACACTCGTATCTCATACTGTTACACTCGTATCTCATACTGTTACACTCATATCTCATACTGTTACACTCGTAGCTCATACTGTTACACTCGTATCTCATACTGTTACACTCGTATCTCATACTGTTACACTCGTATCTCACACTGTTACACACACATCTCATACTGTTACACTCGTATCTCACACTGTTACACTCGTATCTCATACTGTTACACTCACATCTCACACTGTTACACTCGTATCTCACACTGTTACACTCGTATCTCATACTGTTACACTCGTATCTCATACTGTTACACTCGTATCTCACACTGTTACACACACATCTCATACTGTTACACTCGTATCTCACACTGTTACACTCGTATCTCACACTGTTACACTCACATCTCACACTGTTACACTCGTATCTCATACTGTTACACTCGTATCTCATACTGTTACACTCGTATCTCACACTGTTACACTCGTATCTCATACTGTTACACTCGTATCTCATACTGTTACACTCGTATCTCACACTGTTACACACACATCTCATACTGTTACACTCGTATCTCACACTGTTACACTCGTATCTCACACTGTTACACTCGTATCTCATACTGTTACACTCGTATCTCACACTGTTACACTCGTATCTCATACTGTTACACTCGTATCTCATACTGTTACACTCGTATCTCATACTGTTACACTCGTATCTCACACTGTTACACACACATCTCATACTGTTACACTCGTATCTCATACTGTTACACTCGTATCGCATACTGTTACACTCGTATCTCATACTGTTACACTCGCATCTCATACTGTTACACTCGTATCTCATACTGTTACACTCGCATCTGATATGGCTACACTCGTATCTCATACTGTTACACTCGTATCTCATACTGTTACACTCGCATCTGATATGGCTACACTCGTATCTCATACTGTTACACTCGTATCTCATACTGTTACACTCACATCTCACACTGTTACACTCGCATCTGATATGGCTACACTCGTATCTCATACTGTTACACTCGTATCTCACACTGTTACACACACATCTCATACTGTTACACTCGTATCTCACACTGTTACACACACATCTCATACTGTTACACTCGTATCTCATACTGTTACACTCGTATCTCATACTGTTACACTCGCATCTCATACTGTTACACTCGTATCTCACACTGTTACACTCGTATCTCATACTGTTACACTCGTATCTCATACTGTTACACTCGCATCTGATATGGCTACACTCGTATCTCATACTGTTACACTCGTATCTCATACTGTTACACTCGCATCTGATATGGCTACACTCGTATCTCACACTGTTACACACACATCTCACACTGTTACACTCGTATCTCATACTGTTACACTCGTATCTCATACTGTTACACTCATGTCTCATACTGTTACACTCGTATCTCATACTGTTACACTCGTATCTCACACTGTTACACACACATATCATACTGTTACACTCGTATCTCACACTGTTACACTCGTATCTCACACTGTTACACACACATCTCATACTGTTACACTCGTATCTCATACTGTTACACTCGTATCTCATACTGTTACACTCGCATCTCATACTGTTACACTCGTATCTCACACTGTTACACTCGTATCTCATACTGTTACACTCGTATCTCATACTGTTACACTCGCATCTGATATGGCTACACTCGTATCTCATACTGTTACACTCGTATCTCATACTGTTACACTCGCATCTGATATGGCTACACTCGTATCTCATACTGTTACACTCGTATCTCACACTGTTACACTCGTATCTCACACTGTTACACACACATCTCATACTGTTACACTCGTATCTCATACTGTTACACTCACATCTCACACTGTTACACTCGTATCTCATACTGTTACACTCGTATCTCATACTGTTACACTCACATCTCACACTGTTACACACACATCTCACACTGTTACACTCGTATCTCATACTGTTACACTCGTATCTCACACTGTTACACTCGTATCTCATACTGTTACACACACACTGTCACACACACATCTCACACTGTTACACTCGTCTCACTATAATGCACTCGCATCTCACACTGTTACACTCACACTGTTACACTCGTCTCACTATAATGCACTCGCATCTCACACTGTTACACTCACACTGTTACACACACATCTCACACTGTTACACACACATCTCACACTGTTACACTCACACTGTTACACACACATCTCACACTGTTACACTCACACTGTTACACACACATCTCACACTGTTACACACACATCTCACACTGTTACACACACACTGTTACACACACATCTCACACTGTTACACACACATCTCACACTGTTACACACACACTGTTACACACACATCTCACACTGTTACACACACATCTCACACTGTTACACACACACTGTTACACACACATCTCACACTGTTACACACACATCTCACACTGTTACACTCACACTGTTACACACACATCTCACACTGTTACACACACATCTCACACTGTTACACTCACACTGTTACACACACATCTCACACTGTTACACACACACTGTTACACACACATCTCACACTGTTACACACACACTGTTACACACACATCTCACACTGTTACACACACATCTCACACTGTTACACACACACTGTTACACACACATCTCACACTGTTACACACACACTGTTACACACACATCTCACACTGTTACATTATTATCTAGGCTGAGATGGATGTATGTAAAGTATGTAGTATGAAGTATGTAATATGTATGTAATAATTAATGTATCGAAGGATACACACTCTGCACACACACACACACACACACACACACACACACACACACACACACACACACACACACTACCTTAATTTATTCATTCATTTTTTATTATTGCTACTTTGAGTCCCAGTTGATTGACTCTCACTCTCCTGCGTTCTAGGCGTCCCTGCAATGTTCGTCGCTGTTTGGGCGAGTGTTCGGGCGACACTCGCTGACACAGAGTGAGCACACACACACACACACACACACACACACACACACACACACACACACACACACACACACACACAAACTATTTACTGCTAGAAATAAGTATGGTCTGTCAATCACAGTGGTGTTAAGGTGATGACCTGTGTTTTGAGGACTCGTGTGTGTGTGTGTGTGTGTGTGTGTGTGTGTGTGTGTGTGTGCTCCTGTGTGTGTATGTGTGCTCCTGTGTGTGTGCTCCTGTGTGTATGCGTGCTTGTGTTTGTGTGCGTGTGTGTGTGATACAGGTGCTGGGACCTGAGTGCTGGTAATATGAAATGGATTGTGCAGATCCCAATTCTAACAGCCATCGCGGTGATTTTTACACACACACACACACACACACACACACACACACACACACACACACACACAGACACACAGACACACAAACTCACACACACACACACACACACACACACACACACACACACACAAACTCACACACACACACACACACACACACACACACACACACACACACACTCACACACACACAAACTCACACACACACAAACTCACACACACACACACACACACACACACACACACACAGACACACACACACTTCTGACCAATCAGAATGCAGTATTGAGAGTGGTGTATTATTACTGTAACTGTAGAAGTGTGACATTTCACCACAGATGAATGTATAATGATGGAGGGAATAATTTATCAGCCTTGATTGTTTTTTTTTTTAAAGATTAATTTCCTGCTCTTCTTGAACATCATCCGAGTTTTGGCTACGAAGCTAAGAGAAAGTAACGCGGGTCGCTGTGACAGCAGGCAGCAGTACAGGTGAGAGACGTTCCTCACAGTCAGCTGAACATCTTCCACTTTCTTCTCTTTCCTCCAATCAGCTCTGATGTACAGCAGCAGTGTAGCACTGAGCTACTTCTTCTGCCTGCGGTCTTCACATCACTGCTGCTGTTCCCTTTATAGAGACATTCTCAATATCCGTCTAATAATAATCAGAATGATAGATAGATAGATAGATAGATAGATAGATAGATAGATAGATAGATAGATAGATAGATAGATAGATAGATAGATAGATAGATAGAAATATTTGAGGAACAAAGTGAGGGAAAACATTGGATGAGAGAGAAGGGGAGAAAGAAAGAGTGGAAGAAAGGAAAACAGATATGGAGAGAAAGAGAGAGAGAGAGAGCGAGAGAGAGAGAGAGAGAGAGAGAGAGAGAGAGAGAGAGAGAGAGAGAGAGAGAGGAAGGCAGAAAATTGTAGAAAGCTGTAAAGCTGAAAGGAATGACAGACAGACAGACAGACAGACAGACAGACAGACAGACAGACAGATGATAGATAGATAGATAGATAGATAGATAGATAGATAGATAGATAGATAGATAGATAGATAGATAGATAGATTATTATTGTTTAATAAACTTGCGCTCTTCTGTTTTTATTTTTATTTAGATTGATTGATAAATGTTTAAATAAGTAATAAAATATTTATTTTAAATTCAGATTTTTTTTACCTAAATTATAGTAATGAATAAATCCCACTTTTACTTTGTTTGTTAAATGAGTTTTAAAGTTTTTTTCTTTTTTTTTCATAATTTTTTGTTTGTTTAAAAGTTTGATTTTGTTTAAATAATGTTAATGTTAATAACGTTAATGACCTAATTAGACCATGTCATATATTGTGTTGATTTATTTGCAGCTCATTTATGAAATATTACTCATTTTTTAATTGATTGAGTTTTTATTGTTGTTATTTTGGCCATGCCATGATGAAGATTACGATGAAGACGATGATGATGATTGTTATTGTTGTTGTTGTTGTTTGTGCACAGGAAGCTGCTGAAGTCGACTCTGGTGTTGATGCCGCTGTTTGGCGTTCACTACATCGTGTTCATGGCCATGCCGTACACCGAGGTGTCTGGAGTTCCCTGGCAGATTCAGATGCACTGCGAGATGCTCATTAACTCCTTCCAGGTATTGATCGTTTATGTAAAACCCCCATTTATCTCCATCAGGCTCGAGAAGGACGACACGTACACGCAAAGAGGTCAACTGGAGATTCACTTGTAATCCGAGTCCAAGGCAGTTTTCATGAAATAATTAAAGACAGACTTTGCTCACGTCCTGAAACCTGTAGAAACAGCAGCTTGTACACTTTATACAGTTTGTCCAATGGACGAAGGGAGGAAGGGTTTCCTGTGTCGCTTTGTATCCATCCAGGACATCATGGAGCATGTGGAAGATGTTGTCTGAGATGCTCAGTAGCTTAGACAACATCCATCCAACTCCACTCCCACAACATCACCGGCCTTAAGGAAGAGTTTGTTCGGTCTGTTTACATCAGCTACTCTCACCTCCATCACTGTCTCACTCAGTAGAGTAGGACAAATGTTAAAGCCACTGGAGAAGTCAAAAAGCATGACTCCAGGTGAGTGTAGGCTCGGGTCAGCAGGTAGGTGATGGCGTCCTCAACTCCCAGGTGGGGCTGGTAGGTGAACTAAAGGGGGTCTGTGAATGACCTAACCATGGGCCTGAGCTCCTCCAGCACTAGTCTCTCTAAGGTTTCCATAATATGGGGTGTTAACGCCACAGGCCTGTAGTACTTGGGGTAACTGGGCTGTGAGGTCTGTGGAAAAGGGACAAAGCAGGAAGTCTTCCATAACAGAGGGACCTTCTGCAATCTCAGGCCCATGGTGAAGACATGGTGAAGTACAGCACAGAACTCGGGGGCACAGGTTTTGAATACCCCGGGGTAGATCTTCTCAGGACCTGCAGCCTTGCTGGACTGAAAGGTCCTCAGCTGTCTTCTGACACGGTCAGGTGTGGACAGGGTGTGGAGCTGTAACGAAGGGGAGGGGTGAAGGGGGTGAAGGTTGTAGGCAGGCAGGTCTGTGATGATTAGTAAGTGTAGAGAGTCGTGTGGCTGATGATGATGATGATGATGATGATGACAATGATGATGATGATGATGATGATGGGCCTGTGGGGATGTGTAAGGACATCATCATATCTGTAGAAGAACAGATTAAGTTTGTTGGCCCTATCTACACCACCATCAATACCTCCACTGTTGGACATTTATAAACCTGTGATGGTCCTCATGCCACTCTACACCTCCCTTAGAATGTTCTGTTGGATCTACACCTTTCTACTGTAGGTGTCTTTGGCTTCATTAAGTATTGCTTTCAGTTTCCTTTGTGCTTTCTTCATTCTTCATGTTTGCATACATTAAGTGAAGGTTCCTCTCCTCTCTGGGCAGACACTTCACATATTTTGTCCATAGTGGTGCGGTTAAAGTCACCTGAGATGATGGATATCTGGTCATGTGAATAACGCTGAGATGGCTGAAGGTGTAATGTAAATAACGACATGTATAATCTCTCTGGGCAGATGATAAGGCCGGAGTCCCACAGCTAACAGTTAGATGTCCGGACATCATACCTGCTTTTGCTTTTTAGCTGTAATATGGATAGGATTGCACCATCTGTCCCCTATCTCCTTTACTCTTACCACCACTCATGATGCCATCCCAGTCACCCGGAACAGCCCGAAAGCCCTCGATGCTTTGATCCGGTATGTCCTTGTGCCACCATGTCTCATAACTCCAGAAGGAACCGAATGGGGAACGTTTATTAAAACTCTCCCCATCTGCAGAGGGCGCAGTATCTAAAAGGCTTACCGAAGGTTAGAGGAAGAGGGTTTCCTCCATAAAGGGTTGGGGTTTCCTCTCCTTCGAAATGGGGATAATTAAAGAAAAACTGTTCCAGCACAACATGACACTGTGTTCTGTTAATGTCTGGAAAATGTAAGTTAAGCCCCGCCCCTTTTTTATTCACAGACATTTCTTTTTTCTCATTGTAGGGTTTCTTCGTTGCGATTATTTACTGCTTCTGTAACGGAGAGGTAAGATCATCTCCTTCACCTCCATTATCTCCTTCACCTCCTTCATCTCCTTCACCTCCATTATCTCCTTCACTTCCCCCATCTCCTTAATTTACCTCCTTCACCTCCTTCACCTCCTTCATCTCCTTCATCTCCTTCACCTCCATTATCTCCTTCACTTCATCCATCTCCTTAACGTACCTAATTTACCTCCTTTACCCCCTTCACCCCCAGGTGGAGTTTAATGCTAAAGCTATTGTATTTTTGTGTCTAGGTCCAGGCGGAGATTAAGAAGTCATGGAGTCGGAGGACGCTGGCGTTGGACTTTAAACGTAAAGCACGCAGCGGAAGCAGCACGTACAGCTACGGCCCGATGGTTTCTCACACCAGCGTGACTAATGTGACATCGAGGCAGCGTGATGTCAGCATGAGGCTCACACCCGCTAACAATAACGTTAGCACCAATGGGCACCGGAACCTTCCGGGCTACGTGAAGAACGGCTCTGTATCGGACCAGTCCATCCCTTCTTCTGCTCAGGAACTCCACGTGCAGGAGGACGAACCGTCCAAGATGGCGACGGAGGAAAAACCCACCCCATTAGTCGAGGAGGAGCGGGAAACGGTCATGTGACCTGTTGAATGTTACAAAGAACCTCAGGATCAATCAGGCTCTCAGAGGAGTTTGCTAGCATTGCTAAATAAGCTAAAAGCCTAGCGTCTACGGGCTAACGAAGGGGCTCCGGAGCAGCAGCGGGATTCAGAGGACGATGTTCACGCTGCTGTCGGATGAAGAAGATATTTAATGTGTAAAATATTGTATAGATATATCGTGTATAGTGAAAGGTGTGACTTCATGGAGTGTTTGTTTTTCAGAATCAGGTGTTTTTCCACCCTTCTGTAATTATTATTGACCTCCTCATGTATTACAGAAAACTGCTCTTTTTGTCGTAGCTAAAAGTTTTGAAGGAACTGAAAACAACCTTTCGTAATTTTTGCAGTAAACGTTCAGGTCGCTGTGGATTTCTTCATGAGCTTCTCACACAGAAATAGTTACTCAGACTCACACCACGACATAAATTAAGACAAATCTTTTACAAAACGTAAAAAAAAAACACACGACCTTCTCGAACTACCCGTCTATTCTATTGAGTTAGCAAAAGACCGATTGGAAACTGTAACGCATTCATACGGATGAATTCAATTTTTTGTTTGTTTGTTTTAGAAAATTTTCGATTTTTGGAGTTTGTTGATTTTTGGAGTGTTTATTTTTATCCCCTTGAGCAGAAACTCTAATTCATTTTGAAAACACGTCAGGTCTATTTATTTATTTGTTTTTTTTTTTACTTTAAATGTATTTGTAAAAGTCTAAAATGCGTAAACTCGTTCAACTCTATTCATGTAAGTCAAAATGTTTACAAAACTAAATAAATAAATAAATAAATAAAACAGAAAAATGTTTGTGTTGTGAGCGAAAAAAGCGCTAAAGTTTCTGGAATGTGATGTCGGCTCGATCCTTTTTGTTTGTTTGTTTGTTTGTTCGTTTTAACCGCGATACTTTAACGTCTTTAAAGCTCAAGCTGAACGTATTCCTTAGCTAGCTGTCCGAGCATGTTAGCTATCTGAGCTAACTCTATACCTGAAAGATTTTTCATATTGGTTAAGCGACAAAAAAAAAAAAAAAAAGTTATTTTATTTAATTTACTGAAAAAAATTTTTACTTTTAAAAAATATTCATTCGATCACATCGTAACTTCAGAAAAAAATTTCTAGAAATTTTTAGAAAGAATTTCAATCAGGAATTTATTCCATTATTAACAAAAGTGTTGCTTTAAAAAAATATGTTTTTGTGTATATATATATATTTTTTTTTTTTTCAGAGAAGTTAGAAGTTATTTTACAAAGAAAATGTCAAATGTTGAAATGTATGTATGTAAAACATTCATCTGGGTGCTTTTGCTTTGTAAATGTTTGGCTTTTATCTTATCGTTGGTTCTCCGTGTTGTTACTGATGTGTTATATAGTAAAATTCATTGTAAAAAAAATCTCACTTAAGTATAAGCACCTTATGTGTTTCCTCACGTGTCTGAATATCCACAAATGTTCAGACAAAGCCGAAGGGGCGATCACGATCCTCTTCATCATCATCATCATCACAAACCCCCATGAAAGACAGTATGAAAAAAATGTAGATTTTATATATGAATCGACTCGTCTAGAAATGAAGGCTGTAAATATTTATGAAGATATCGATTTCATAGTAAGTTATTACATCAGAATTTGTGTGTGTGTGTGTGTGTGTGTGTGTGTGTGTGTGTGTGTGTGTGTGTGTGTGTGTGTTGTAACTGTAAACACTGTAAAGTTTTCAGAGGACTCTACTATTGTGTTATTTTGTATTGTGTTATTATTTTTTTGTGAAGCAGAAATAAATAATAAACCTAAAGATGTAGACGATGTGACTCATTGTGGATGACGTCATCTGTAATCGAAATGTTTAGCTGATTATAACTAGATTTATTTTTATGGATATTGTAAGATGGATGAGTTCACATGTTCTCCCCGTGCCTCGGGGGTTTCCTCCGGGTACTCCGGTTTCCTCCCCCGGTACAAAGACATGCATGGTAGGTTGATTGGCATCTCTGGAAAATTGTCCGTAGTGTGTGTGTGTGTGTGAATGAGAGTGTGTGTGTGCCCTGTGATGAGTTGGCACTCCGTCCAGGGTGTATCCTGCCTCGATGCCCGATGACGCCTGAGATAGGCACAGGCTCCCCGTGACCCGAGAAGTTCGGATAAGCGGTAGAAGATGAATGAATGAATGAATGAATGAATGAATGTAAGATGGATATTTTAAGGTTTGCATTAGCTGCCCTTTATAAAAAATAAACAAATTTAAGTTAAGAACTAAATGTAATGAAAAAGACTGACGTTAGCTGGATGCTAAATGTGCTGTCGATTAACCCACATATCCTACAACAGTGTTTTCACTTCAGCACAGTCCAGTGGAGGAAGAGGAGGAGGAGGAGGAGGAGGAGGAGCAATAACAGCAGTTAGCATGTGGTTGTACATTTTGACCAGTAGGTGGCACTGGCATGGGAATTTGTTGAATAGCTTCATATTATGGACCTGAAGATGTGAGATCCAGTGATGGCTTTTAAATTTTAGACACTTGCTTCTAGGAATCTATGATGGTGCATCTGCACCGTGTTCCTCAGATCCTCCTAGGGAAT
>NC_062518.1:49734377-49744377 GCF_022655615.1 Tachysurus fulvidraco
GTGGACAGGTATGATGAACCCAGACAACCCCATGAGAACCAGATGGAGGACACTGGTGACATGAACATGTAGTGCAGGTGTGAAAGAGGATAAAATAAAGTTAAATAAAGTTATTGTTAATGTGTGTGTGTGTGTGTGTGTGTGTGTGTGTGTGTGTGTGTGTGTGTGTGTGTGTGTGTGTGTGTGTGTGTGAGAAGTTCTTTCTCAGATTCACAGCTGCTTTCTTCCAAAGTGACTGATGCAATAAAGTGCAATAACAATAAAATGAGAAAGTTGTCATTATGAGACACGTCCTCTCAGGCTCTGTCTCCGTCTGCAGAAGACTAAAAGCTCCTGTAGAAACTTTGTCTTGAAAGAAACAGAAACATGTAACAGAGCCTCTGAGGAGACTTTGCGAAATCAACATGTACAGTATGTGCTAATAAGCTTGTCATTAATACAGCATGCTGTCAGAGTGTGTATTCTGTAATTACCCACAATTCCACTGGTCACACACACACACACACACACACACACACACACACACACACACACACACACACACACACACACACACACACACACACACACACACACACACTGGTTATCAAAAAAACATCATGTTTTAGGGAACTACGGAGATGAAATAAAAGCCGTTTATCTGTAGATCTGTTCTTGATGATTCTACAGAGACAACGACGACACGTCTGATCTGTGGCCAATCAAACGCTCTCTAATTCTTTCCCCAATTTAATTTGTGGATTTACAAATTTCACAAAAATGACAAAATGTGGAAGTGTTGGGGGGCAAATACTTATGCACCACACTGTGAGAGTAAATGAGCTGTGAGTGTGTGATGTGGGTTAGAAGGGTTTGTGAGCAGGAAAGACAACAGACAGCAAAACAAAACAAAAAAAAAGAGAGGAGACGAAGCGAAGAAGAGAGAAAGACAAGTTTATTGAGTCTGAAATACAGAAGCAAGATAAAGTACTGAGGGGTGAGACAGATAAAGAGACAGACAGATAAAGAGACAGACAGATAAAGAGACAGACAGACAGACAGATAAAGAGACAGACAGACAGACAGATAAAGAGACAGACAGATAAAAAGACAGACAGACAGACAGACAGACAGACAGAGATAGACAGACAAACAGACAGATAAAAAGACAGACAGACAGACAGACAGACAGATAAAGAGATAGACGGACAGACAGACAGATAAAGAGACAGACAGATGAAAAGACAGACAGACAGATAAAGAGACAGACAGACAGACAGACAGATAAAAAGACAGACAGACAGATAAAGAGACAGACAGATAAAAAGACAGACAGACAGACAGACAGATAAAGAGACAGACAGTAGAGTTTTAGCCTGTCTCATTCTGAGCGCTCTGATTGGTCGGTTCCTCTTCCTCATTCAGAGCAGGAAGTTGATTAGTGTCACATGTCTGCACTTGCTCAGAGACAGTACGAATCACTGAAGGGTCAAACACACACACACACACACACACACACACACACACACACACACACACACACACACACACACACACACACACACACACACACACACACACAGATAGAGAGGGAAACTCAGAAAACTCAGAAGAACAGAAAACAAAAGGATTCAGTGTGATGAAAATACAGTAAAGTGTAAACAGTGACTGTAAAGAGCTACAGTAGCAGAAGCAGTTCCTGTGTGTGTGTGTGTGTGTGTGTGTGTGTGTGTGTGTGTGTGTGTGTGTGTGTGTGTGTGTGTGTGTGTGTGTGTGTGTGTTCATGTGTGTGTTCATGTGTGTGTGTGTTCATGTGTGTGTGTGTGTTCATGTGTGTGTGTGTGTTTTTACCTCCTGGTATCTCAGTGAGTTCATTGAGAGGAGGAACCGTCTCCAGTGTGTTAGCATAGGTCTTAGCCGCTTGTCTCTGAGCGTGACGAGCCTCGATCTCCTTCTTGGTGCGAGGAACTCGACATTTAAAAATGCAGCACAGCGTAATGACTGAAAAACACACACCACACGGACGAGACTGACACTGGGCTGTAAAATCAACACTTATTATATTCACATTCATATTCAAATAACACTGTAAACCACCTCCATAAATCATCTCCTTCATCACCTGTCACTCGCTTTACTCACATTAAACACATTTATTCTCCTTAAACTCTACATTACATTCAGCTTCAACTACAAGGGCTGTGATTAATCCATCAATTAATCCATCAATTAATCCATCAATTAATCCATCAATTAATCCATCAATTAATCCATCAATTAATCCATCAGTGTTTAAATAAAGAAGGAAGACATTTGAAACTTAAAAAAAAAAACATTAAGGAACATTAAGGCATTAAGAAGGATATATACAGTAAGATAGGAACCCATAAAAAAGAAGAAAGAAGAATGAGTAAAAATTACTTCAAAGAAAGAAAGAAAGAAAGAAAGAAAGAAAGAAAGAAAGAAAGAAAGAAAGAAAGAAAGAAAGAAAGAAAGAGATGCTGTGACATACAGAAGAGTTTTGTGGTCTCGGCTGGTTGATGTCCATTGTCACGCCCTTTCGTTTAGCCCTCACCCATCTGGACAATAAAGACACTTATGTACGAAAGCTGTTCATAGACTTTAGTTCATCATTCAATACAATCATCCCTCAGCACCTGCTGGGACTGAACACCTCCATCTGCAACTGGATCCCGGACTTCCTGCCTGGGAGACCTCAGTCAGTCCGGATCAGGAACAGCATCACCAACCGCACCACCACCACCACACTGAGCAGTGGAGCCCCTCAGGGCTGCGTACTCAGTCCACTGCTGACTCACGACCATATTATCAAGTTCACCAATAACACCACCGTGGTGGGTCTCATCAGCAAGACGACGAGTCAGTATACAGGGAAGAGATGCAGCAGCTTATACCTGGTGTAGAACCAACAACCTGCCTCTGAATGTTGATAAAACCAAAGAGATGGTTGTTGACTTCAGAAGAGCACAGAGTGACCACTGTCCACTGAACATCGCTGGATCATCTGTAGAGATCGTCAAGAGCAACAAATTTCTTGGTGTTCATGTAGCAGAGAACTTCACCTGGTCACTCAACACCAGCTCCATCACCAAGAAAGCAAAGCAGCATCTCTACTTCCTACGAAGGCTGAGAAAGGCACATCTCCCCCCTCCCCCCATCCTGACTACTTTTTACAGAGGGACCATTGAGAGCATCCTGAGCAGCTGCATCACTGTCTTGTTTGGGAACTGCACCATGTCTGATCACAAGACCCTGCAGCGGATAGTGAGGACATCTGAGAAGATCATTGGGGTCTCTCTTCCCCCTATCATGGACACTTACACCACACGCTGCATCTACAAAGCTAACAGCATTGTGGACCTCACACACAACCCTCACACACACACTCTTCACCTCACACACAACCCTCACACACACACACTCTTCACCTCACACACAACCCTCACACACACACTCTTCACCTCACACACAACCCTCACACACACTCTTCACCTCACACAACCCTCACACACACTCTTCACCTCACACAACCCTCACACACACTCTTCACCTCACACAACCCTCACACACACTCTTCACCCTCCTGCCATCTGGTATCGTAGCATTAGGGCCTCATGATCAGATTGTGTAAGTTTCTTTCCACAAGCCATCAGAATACATACACACACACACACACACACACACACACACACACACACACACACACACACACACACACACACACACACACACACATTTAACTGTATGGACTGCACTGACCTACATAGAACAACCACGGAGCTCCGTGATGTACAGATAGGTCTGTGTTGTTCTATGTAGCTCTGTGTTTGTTCTATGTAGCTCCGTGGTTGTTCTATGTAGCTCTGTGCTGTTCTATGTAGCTCTGTCTTGTTCTATGTAGCTCTGTGGTTGTTCTATGTAGCTCTGTGGTTGTTCTATGTAGCTCTGTCTTGTTCTATGTAGCTATGTGTTTGTTCTATGTACCTCTGTGGTTGCTCTATGTAGCTCCGTGGTTGTTCTATGTAGCTCTGTCTTGTTCTATGTAGCTATGTGTTTGTTCTATGTACCTCTGTGGTTGCTCTATGTAGCTCCGTGGTTGTTCTATGTAGCTCTGTCTTGTTCTATGTAGCTATGTGTTTGTTCTATGTAGCTCTGTGTAGTTCTTTGTTTGTGTTTGTTCTATGTACCTCTGTGGTTGCTCTATGTAGCTCCGTGGTTGTTCTATGTAGCTCTGTCTTGTTCTATGTAGCTATGTGTTTGTTCTATGTAGCTCTGTGTAGTTCTTTGTTTGTGTTTGTTCTATGTAGCTCTGTGTTGTTCTATGTAGCTCTGTGTTGTTCTATGTAGCTCTGTGTTGTTGTATGTAGCACTGTGTTTGTTCTATGTAGCTCCGTGGTTGTTTTATGTAGCTCCGTGGTTGTTCTGTGAAGCTCTATGGTCCTGGAGGAATATTGTTTCATTTGAAATGACAATACAAGCTTATTGACTTGATGTCTGGTGTTAGACAGTAACAGGATCTAATGTGGTCATGGAGAATGAAAAGTGAGCTCATTATTTGCTTGGGAGTTTTGGTCTGTAATCAGACCTCAGCTCTGTCAAGTCAGTGGAGAATCAGATTGGTGGAACGGGATGGTGGAAGTGTCTCAGCAGGATGTGTGTGGAGGAGTGTGACGTATGAGTGGAGACATGTCTCAGTCTCACACTGTGAACCCTACACTTACGTTGAGATCAGACGAACCACAGCTCGTGCTGCCAGCAGCACCATCTAATCAGGCCACATACAATAGGATCGATGCGGTAACTACGGTGATGAGCCTGTCTCATCTGGGCTACAAGATCAAAGACTCATCAGAGGAACATCAGTGGACGTCATTACACCTATAAAACAACAGGTCCTGAACCTGAGGACTCCGGAACATTCTCAACAATGATCATGACTCAGTCCAACTACAGTCAGTCCAATCATTATTCTTTACAGTCAAACCATTAGATCACTATACCGCCGTTTCCATGGTTAACTATTAGAGCACAGTATAGTTAGATAAACATTATCAAATGTTTCTCTCTCTGTGTGTGTGTGTGTGTGTGTGTGTGTGTGTGTGTGTGTGTGTGTGTGTGTGTGTGTGTGTGTGTACTGTGTGTATTGTGTGTATTTTACATCATGTTAATAATTTTTTTTTTTTATATTTGCACTTTATAATTTCTTTGTTCCACATGTTGGTCAACCATTATGTGTTAAATTGCACTAAATAAATAACTTTTAAACATTTACTTAAAAACATCTAAAGGCTTAACGCTAACATTAGCTAAGCTTGGGAATATTACAGCATAAACATTGCAAATAATGCAAATGATAATAAGGTCCACATTTATATTTAATTATTTATTTATTTGGGGCAGACACTGAAAGTTAACACCTTAGTGATTAACTGGGTTGGAATGGAACCCGGTCACGGCAGTGAGAGTGCAGGAACCTGCAGAGACCTCCATATGCATGCTTATGAAAATGCTCATAAGCTCCACCCCTTACTGAGCCAGAGACCCCATTCAAGAACATCAGGGTAAAAATGTTCTTTTAATAAAAATACCGTAATAAAACAATAACAAATATGATTTCTGTTGGTCTTATTTATGTAAATACACTTACTGATGACCAGGATAAACATGGAGAAAATCCCCACAACCTGCCAGAGACGAAGTCCCCAAAACACAACCGTCTCCGAGGTGATGGGGTCCGGCTTCGGTGGGGGGTCTGTGGGCAAGAGCTGAAAGAGAGAGAGAGAGAGAGAGAGAGAGAGAGAGAGAGAGAGAGAGAGAGAGAGAGAGAGAGAGAGAGAGAGTAGTTAGTAAGTCAGTTAGTAAGTCACCAGTCAGTGAGACAGTTACTAAGTCACCAGTCAGTGAGACAGTTACTAAGTCACCAGTCAGTGACACAGTTACTAAGTCACCAGTCAGTGAGACAGTTACTAAGTCACCAGTCAGTGAGACAGTTACTAAGTCACCAGTCAGTGACACAGTTACTAAGTCACCAGTCAGTGACACAGTTACTAAGTCACCAGTCAGTGACACAGTTACTAAGTCACCAGTCAGTGAGACAGTTATAAGTCAGCAGTCAGTGAGACAGTTACTAAGTCACCAGTCAGTGAGACAGTTATAAGTCACCAGTCAGTGAGACAGTTATAAGTCACCAGTCAGTGTGACAGTTACTAAGCCACCAGTCAGTGAGACAGTTATAAGTCACCAGTCAGTGAGACAGTTACTAAGTCACCAGTCAGTGAGACAGTTACTAAGTCACCAGTCAGTGAGACAGTTACTAAGTCACCAGTCAGTGAGACAGTTATAAGTCACCAGTCAGTGAGACAGTTATAAGTCACCAGTCAGTGAGACAGTTATAAGTCACCAGTCAGTGAGACAGTTATAAGTCACCAGTCAGTGAGACAGTTATAAGTCACCAGTCAGTGAGACAGTTACTAAGTCACCAGTCAGTGAGACAGTTACTAAGTCACCAGTCAGTGACACAGTTACTAAGTCACCAGTCAGTGACACAGTTACTAAGTCACCAGTCAGTGAGACAGTTATAAGTCAGCAGTCAGTGAGACAGTTACTAAGTCACCAGTCAGTGAGACAGTTATAAGTCACCAGTCAGTGAGACAGTTATAAGTCACCAGTCAGTGTGACAGTTACTAAGCCACCAGTCAGTGAGACAGTTATAAGTCACCAGTCAGTGAGACAGTTACTAAGTCACCAGTCAGTGAGACAGTTACTAAGTCACCAGTCAGTGAGACAGTTACTAAGTCACCAGTCAGTGAGACAGTTACTAAGTCACCAGTCAGTGAGACAGTTATAAGTCACCAGTCAGTGAGACAGTTATAAGTCACCAGTCAGTGAGACAGTTATAAGTCACCAGTCAGTGAGACAGTTACTAAGTCACCAGTCAGTGACACAGTTACTAAGTCACCAGTCAGTGAGACAGTTATAAGTCACCAGTCAGTGAGACAGTTATAAGTCACCAGTCAGTGAGACAGTTATAAGTCACCAGTCAGTGAGACAGTTACTAAGTCACCAGTCAGTGACACAGTTACTAAGTCACCAGTCAGTGAGACAGTTACTAAGTCACCAGTCAGTGAGACAGTTATAAGTCACCAGTCAGTGTGACAGTTACTAAGTCACCAGTCAGTGAGACAGTTACTAAGTCACCAGTCAGTGAGACAGTTACTAAGCCACCAGTCAGTGAGACAGTTATAAGTCACCAGTCAGTGAGACAGTTACTAAGTCACCAGTCAGTGACACAGTTACTAAGTCACCAGTCAGTGACACAGTTACTAAGTCACCAGTCAGTGAGACAGTTATAAGTCACCAGTCAGTGAGACAGTTACTAAGTCACCAGTCAGTGAGACAGTTACTAAGCCACCAGTCAGTGAGACAGTTATAAGTCACCAGTCAGTGAGACAGTTACTAAGTCACCAGTCAGTGAGACAGTTACTAAGTCACCAGTCAGTGAGACAGTTACTAAGTCACCAGTCAGTGAGACAGTTACTAAGTCACCAGTCAGTGAGACAGTTACTAAGTCACCAGTCAGTGAGACAGTTACTAAGTCACCAGTCAGTGAGACAGTTACTAAGCCACCAGTCAGTGAGACAGTTATAAGTCACCAGTCAGTGAGACAGTTACTAAGTCACCAGTCAGTGACACAGTTACTAAGTCACCAGTCAGTGACACAGTTACTAAGTCACCAGTCAGTGAGACAGTTATAAGTCACCAGTCAGTGAGACAGTTACTAAGTCACCAGTCAGTGAGACAGTTACTAAGCCACCAGTCAGTGAGACAGTTATAAGTCACCAGTCAGTGAGACAGTTACTAAGTCACCAGTCAGTGAGACAGTTACTAAGCCACCAGTCAGTGAGACAGTTATAAGTCACCAGTCAGTGAGACAGTATGAGCTGTATGGTCATTACACTGAGACAATAAGCCCAGAAAAGGACTGAGCCTCTAAAATAAATACACCATGATTTCAAGGTTGATGAAGATAAAGGACATTTGTTTAGTTTTCTGTATTAAATTCATTAATCTGGTTAACATGAAGCATGTTGTGAAAAGCCTGAGAAGGTTCATCTAAAAACAGGACATTTCTCAGCACCGGCATCAAACAGTCCTCAGAGTGACTTAGGGAAATCTTCGTTCCCACTGTTTCATCACGACGGGACTCATGAGCCACTGTCTTTCCTGTGTCCTGTCTCAGCTCTGTGTTTAAATGTCAGGTGAAATCTCACAGGAGATGTGAGGATCCACGTGCAGGAGATTTATTTAAACAGCCCAGGGTCAAAAACAAATATCCACAACATTCCCAGACCAAAGGGCAAGAGACCAAAGATCATCTGTCAAAGCAGAGGCAGGAGTCAACCATGCTGAGGCAAAAACGATATGACGGGTACTAACTCCAAATCCAAATCCAAGATGGCTCCTGAGACCAGCTGCCTTAATTACTTCTCTGACCATGAATAAAATTTGAATTTGATATACAGGGTCAAAGAGATTTGGCAGGGAATGTAGTGAAGATAGCCAAGATAGTGAAGGAAGTGGAAGAAATGGAGGTAGTAGAGGAAGTGGGGGCAATAAAGGTGGTGAAGGTATTAGAGGTAGTAGAAAAAGTGGAGACAGTAGAACTAGTGAATATTGTATAGGTAGTAAAGAGTGTGGAGGTAGTAAAGGAAGTGTAGGCAATAAAGGAGGTGAAGGCAGTGGGGGGTAGTAGAGGTCCTGAACAAAAAGGAGGTAGCAGGGTAGTAAAGGCAGTGGAGGCAGTGGAGCCACACCTGCCAAAGTCAGCAGGTAGTTGAATGAAGAACATCCAGTGGAGGTTTGTATCAGTAGGTCAGGCTCTGATTACTGAATCCTGCTGACTTCAGCACTGACTCATGTGGGTCTTCATTATTTTTTGTTCTTTGAAGCTCTAGAGAAGGACAGAGTAAGCTTTGTCTTCAGGCAGAAGCAGTCAATGGAGTCTGTCTGCACAATTAAACTGGTATAAACATTCACTTCCTGTCACTTTTAAGTACCTCATGTAAGTTAGCATGAATTAAAAACAGATTCAGTTTGTTGACCCAAAGGTTTTTCACAACACACACTAGTAGAGAGTGAACACACACCAGTAGAGCGTGAACACACACTAGTAGAGCGTGAACACACACCAGTAGAGCGTGAACACACACTAGTAGAGCGTGAACACACACCGGTAGAGCGTGAACACACACTAGTAGAGCGTGAACAAACACCGGTAGAGCGTGAACACACACTAGTAGAGCGTGAACACACACTAGTAGAGCGTGAACACACACTAGTAGAGCGTGAACACACACTAGTAGAGCGTGAACACACACCAGTAGAGCGTGAACACACACTAGTAGAGCGTGAACACACACTAGTAGAGCGTGAACACACACCAGTAGAGAGTGAACACACACTAGTAGAGCGTGAACACACACTAGTAGAGCGTGAACACACACCAGTAGAGCGTGAACACACACTAGTAGAGCGTGAACACACACTAGTAGAGCGTGAACACACACTAGTAGAGCGTGAACACACACTAGTAGAGCGTGAACACACCGGTAGAGCGTGAACACACACCGGTAGAGCGTGAACACACACCGGTAGAGCGTGAACACACACTAGTAGAGCGTGAACACACACTAGTAGAGCGTGAACACACACTAGTAGAGCGTGAACACACACTAGTAGAGCATGAACACACACTAGTAGAGCGTGAACACACACTAGTAGAGCGTGAACACACACCAGTAGAGCGTGAACACACACCAGTAGAGCGTGAACACACACTAGTAGAGCGTGAACACACACTAGTAGAGCGTAAAAACACACTAGTAGAGCGTGAACACACACCAGTAGAGCGTGAACACACACTAGTAGAGCGTGAACACACACTAGTAGAGCGTGAACACACACCAGTAGAGCGTGAACACACACCAGTAGAGCGTGAACA
>NC_062518.1:49754377-49759377 GCF_022655615.1 Tachysurus fulvidraco
AGCTGCAGTCTAGTCATGTCATCATAAAGCTGCAGTCTAGTCGTGTCATCATAAAGCTGCAGTCTAGTCATGTCGTCATAAAGCTGCAGTCTAGTCATGTCATCATAAAGCTGCAGTCTAGCCGTCATCATAAAGCTGCAGTCTAGTCATGTCGTCATAAAGCTGCAGTCTAGTCATGTCGTCATAAAGCTGCAGTCTAGTCATGTCGTCATAAAGCTGCAGTCTAGTCATGTCGTCATAAAGGCCTTAAAGGAGTGTTTGACTGATGGAGTGTTTCTGACTGATGGAGTGTTTCTGACAGATGGAGTGTTTGAGTGATTTAGTGTTTCTGACTGATGGAGTGTCTCCTGTTGATGGAGTGTCTCCTGACTGATGGAGTGTTTGAGTAATTTAGTGTTTCTGACTGATGGAGTGTCTCCTGACTGATGGAGTGTCTCCTGACTGATGGAGTGTTTGAGTAATTTAGTGTTTCTGACTGATGGAGCGTCTCCTGACTGATGGAGCGTCTCCTGACTGATGGAGTGTTTGAGTAATTTAGTGTTTCTGACTGATGGAGCGTCTCCTGACTGATGGAGTGTCTCCTGACTGATGGAGTGTTTGAGTGATTTAGTGTTTCTGACTGATGGAGTGTCTCCTGACTGACGGAGTGTCTCCTGACTGATAAAGTGTCTCCTGACAGATGGAGTGTTTCTGACTGATGGAGTGTTTCTGACTGATGGAGTGTCTCCTGACTGATGGAGTGTCTCCTGACAGATGGAGTGTCTCCTGACTGATGGAGAGTCTCCTGACAGATGGAGTGTCTCCTGACAGATGGAGTGTCTCCTGACAGATGGAGAGTCTCCTGACAGATGGAATGTCTCCTGACAGATGGAGTGTCTCCTGACAGATGGAGTGTCTCCTGACAGATGGAGTGTCTCCTGACAGATGGAGTGTCTCCTGACTGATGGAGTGTCTCCTGACAGATGGAGTGTCTCCTGACAGATGGAGTGTCTCCTGACTGATGGAGAGTCTCCTGACAGATGGAGTGTCTCCTGACTGATGTTGGAAGGAGTCTCGAGTGTCAGAGCTGTTCCTTTAGGACAGAGGAGTTTAGACACGTTGCAGTTTGTCAGTAACACGAGCTGTGATTATTAGTAATGTGGCTGTGGAGGGAAACCATGCTGAATGGGTGAAGCAGGATTTCTGCACATCAGTAAATGTCATTAAGATGTGATGAGCAAAAGACAAATATTCTTCAGTACAGGTTTGTTCTTTCTTGTTACCTCGTGACAAAAAATGATGCTTATTTTTCCTTTGAAGTGCTGTTGTTAATGACATGCTGTTGTTAATGACATGCTGTTGTTAATGACATGCTGTAGTTAATGACATGCTGTTGTTAATGACATGCTGTAGTTAATGACATGCTGTAGTTAATGACATGCTGTAGTTAATGACATGCTGTAGTTAATGACATGCTGTTGTTAATGTCATGCTGTTGTTAATGACATGCTGTAGTTAATGACATGCTGTAGTTAATGACATGCTGTTGTTAATGACATGCTGTAGTTAATGACATGCTGTAGTTAATGACATGCTGTAGTTAATGACATGCTGTAGTTAATGACATGCTGTTGTTAATGTCATGCTGTTGTTAATGACATGCTGTAGTTAATGACATGCTGTAGTTAATGACATGCTGTAGTTAATGACATGCTGTAGTTAATGACATGCTGTTGTTAATGACATGCTGTTGTTAATGACATGCTGTAGTTAATGACATGCTGTAGTTAATGACATGCTGTAGTTAATGACATGCTACTATGCGCTCGAGTGTAATCATGCTAATGATGGAGGCATGGCTGCTAATTAGAAGCGACGGCTGATTGCTTACGGTGGGGAATGAAGCTCCCAGATGAAGGCACATGGATCAGCTCCAGGCCAAAAAAACGTCACTCAGCACCACACTATTCACACACACACACACACACACACACACACACACACACACACACACACACACACACACACACACACACACACTTTCACACACAGGCAGCTTTCTGTGGAGCGTAGCTGAATAAGAGGCCCGTTCTTTTTGCATGTTTTAAAGCTGAAGTCTCTCTGGTTTCCAGGAAGAAGTAAAAATGAACTTAAATTAGGCGTGGTAGCTCAGTGGGGAGGGAAACGGCTGGAGCAGTGTTGGAGCAGAAAAGTGTGAGAGAAGGTGGAGAATGTGTAGGTCAGTACCAGTCCCGGGAGTGTGAGGAGTGTACAACACATTCTACACTGCTTCACGAGGACAGCGTGAGCTGGAGAAAACAAGCTCAGGGACCGCAGCGGCGCCGCTGGACGTGAACGCCAGGATGTTTTCTTACAGAGTTTTGTTTGTCGTTCTGATTTACAGACCGCCGGAGCCAAACGCTGATGATGTGTAACGTGCGTCAGAAAGGACAGGGCCAGTAAAGTGTAAAAATATTTCTATATCGTTCAAGATTATTTTACCTTGATTTATATATGGGGAAGATTTCTATTGGAATCTACTGAGTTATTCATTCATGCAACACAAATACACTTTAAAATGATTATTTATATTTTATTCCAGTTAGCAGAAAGAAAAACTTAACTGACAGCGACATAAATGAAAACGAAGCTCTTTTTTTCGGCTCTTATCGGCTCAGGGTGGCGGCCATGTCGACGTCTCGTCCTTACCTTGTCCGTATCTGATCGATTATTTTGTCTGGATTAGCACAGTCTCATTAAGATTAGCAGCTTCAGCTTCAATACACAGACAGATGGATGTCTACAACCCCGGTGTCTAGGTTAGGGACAGAGCAGGCCGTGATCTGGGGCCTGGAAGACTAAATCCTTGGAGCTGATAGGTGTAGAGCTGAACATCTGGGAAATGGAATCAACAATACACGAACTGAATAGACAGATTTTTTAGATTAATATCTAAATAATAATGATTTGCTAAAATCCTGGATTATGATGTTAAACTCTAGCAGCTAAGATAACACGGAGCTCGATAACATGGTGTGGCCTGGAAGCTAAAATCCATGATATGAAGCCTAAAATACAACAATTAGGCCAAGATCTGAAGCCCAGCTACTAAGATCTTAAGCTTGAAGATTAAAATCTAACGTTAGGTTACATTGTTGTGTTTAGCCAGGCTACGCACAGGCTAAAATCTCAGGTCTTGGGACTAAGCTTTACAGTAGATCTTGGAGGGACGATTGGAGATTAGGCCGTTGTGACGAGGGTCTGGGTTGTGTAGGCTTGGATTTGGGCGATTTGGAGCCAGGAGACTTCTCCTATACCACTCGAATTCATATAGCTCTTTTAACAATTCCCATTGTCCCAAAGCAGCTTTACAGAAGTATAGAAACAGAAGAGAGAAATTAATAAAGTAAGAATAAAAATAAAGAAATAAATGAATATATACAATTAAAGTTGAAAATTTTAAATTTAAGATACTATACATCTAATATACATCTAAAAAAACTCCCTGAGATGAGATGAAACCTTGAGAGGAACCAGACTCAGAAGGGAACCTCATCCTCATGTGGGTGACACTCTACAGTAAACAGGGTCAATGTAAATAATGTCCTTTCTACCACAGTTTATTTATTTACCGTGGGGCTCATGGTACTACTTTTGGGCTACAATAGAGCCTCTACGCTAAAATCTGGTATCAGCCTAACTGATAAAACGCTGGCCATCCGGATTGCTAGGCTTTCGGAGCTGCAGTGCTCTGCGTCTGCAGGAGTCCACATCTGACGGAAGGGAAGAAGACCGTTACGCTACGTTTCTGGGTTTGAACTCTGTTTGTGTTGCCGGAGAGCCTGAATGAAGACTTGCTTGACCTGACTGATCATGGTGCTGTAGAGCTGCAGGTCCTCCTCTTTAGCCTGCAAAACTTGCTCCAGAGATGACCTCAGAGCCTCTAGCTCCTCCTGCTGGGCAGCGTGTCTACAGCAAGGAGTAGAGTTTAGCTGCAAATATAATGAATGCTATCTGAACAAACAAGGGAAAGTAAGACTCACCGTGAGCTGAGTTCACTGGCCTGGGCATGGTGCGCTGACACCACGGCTCTTCTGTGTAAAAGACTGCTGTCCTGTTTCTCAGATACATTCAAGCTCCCTGCATCGAACACAATCAAACACAACGCATGTAAGCACTATAGTTTTCTCTAGTAAACTCACTCGTGTCCCGTAGGAAGGTTACACCTGTACGTCGCCTACTGCACCTGTCCTGCTGCGATGGACTCTTTGTGCTTTTTCAGAGTCTAACTTGAGTCTCTCCAGCTGCTGCTCCAGAAGCACACAGCGGTGACGTTCTTCCCGGAGCTTCTGCTCGGCATCTGCACACTTCTGAATGGCATCGACTTCCCTAGATGAAAAAAAAGAGAAATGCATCATACAAATACTCACTTCTGTGTGGCCACAAAAAAAGAAAGAGAATTATTAGGTCAATATTTTTCAGCAAACCTCTTCTGTTGAACTTTAGTGAGCTCCAGCAGTCGGTCTCTCTCCACATTAGCTGCCTGACACAGTGCTTTAAACTCTGAAGACTGAACCTGTAGAGCAGCACATACAGAGCACCGAGTCTCCGAACCATCTCTGTATTAATACACAAAACATACACAACCATAACAAACAGTGTAAACATGGAGCTCCTACAGGAGCTGCTCGCTGCTGCTGAGCTTCTTCACATGGAGCCTGAAGACACATAGGATCTCTGGGGATAGAAGCACTTATACATAGGACACATGTTTGACCATTTAGTCCACAGTTATAGACGAGTAATGATTTATAATCCCACTCTCAGAGTTTATAATGATTTATAATCCCACTCTCAGTGAGTATAATGATTTATAATCCCACTCTCAGCATTTATAATGATTTATAATCCCACTCTCAGTGTTTATAACAATTTATAATCCCACTGTCAGTGTTTATTATGATTTATAATCCCACTCTCAGTGTTTATAATCATTTATAATCCAACTGTTAGTGTTTATA
>NC_062518.1:49766877-49774377 GCF_022655615.1 Tachysurus fulvidraco
GCAATTCTCTAAAAACGACACAAGAAAGCGTCGCAGCCCCAAGCAGCCATGACTACAGATGAACGTGTGAGACCTTCACAAGTAGATGCATGTACCACCTCCAGCCACAAGGGAGAGATATAACCATGTGTGTAAAGGACAAGGTAAAGACCAGCCTTGTGATGTAAAGTGTGTGTTTTTCTCAGATCCTCACCCACTATAGCCAGCCTGTCCTCCTCCCTCTTCTTCTTCAGGTACTTGATTTCGAACTCCTTTTCACTCAGGAGTTTATGGAGTCGTCCACTCTCATCACGCAGCTCCCTGACCTGCTCCTGGAGTTGATCGTTATCCTTCTTCGGCTGTCTGGAGCTGGATTCTGAGTCTTGCTCATCCTCAGACAGGCCCAGACTGTTCAGCCCGTTTGAGCTCATCTCGTCCTTTTCTGTCTCAAAAGAGATCTGTTTCTTTTTCTCCAGCCGCTTGTGAAGACGCTGCACCTGCTGTTCCTGCAGCATCTGAAACTGGAGCCTCAGTCGATCCTTTGTCGTGTCCTGATCAGCCTCCATACCTAGGGGAAGAAGATGGAGAAGAAGAAGAAGAAGAAGAAGAAGAAGAAGAAGAAGAAGAAGAAGAAGAAGAAGAAGAAGAAGAAGAGGAAAAAGAAGAGGAGGAAGATTAAGACAGCACGCGGAAGATATAACCTGAAGAAGAAGAAGAAGCAAGGAAAGAAGAGAAGAATAAGATTAGAAGAAGAAGAAGAAGAAGAAGAGGAAGAAGAAGAAGGCAAAGAAGAAGGTAAAAAAGAGAAAGAAGAAGAAAAAGAAGAACAACGACAACAATAACAAGCATCAGCATCAGATTAGACTGAACTTTATAGTCATTGTACAGAGAATCAGTAGTTAATAATATAAAATAAGTTAATAATATAATATAATATAATATAATATAATACAGTTATTATTATTATTATTATTATTATTATTATTATTATTACTACAACAACAGCAATAATAATAATATTAATAATAATAATAATAATAATAATAATAATAATATCGAATAAGAAGCTAACTGAATGAAACAGCTTTAGATTTGATGCTTTATAAAGCGGTATTATTACAAATACAGGTGTTATATGCTCTACAGTGTACAAATACAGGTGTTATATGCTCTACACTGTGTACAAATACAGGTGTTATATGCTCTACACTGTACAAATACAGGTGTTATATGCTCTACTGTGTACAAATACAGGTGTTATATGCTCTACTGTGTACAAATACAGGTGTTATATGCTGTACATAGTGTACAAATACAGGTGTTATATGCTCTACACAGTGTACAAATACAGGTGTTATATGCTGTACATAGTGTACAAATACAGGTGTTATATGCTCTACACAGTGTACAAATACAGGTGTTATATGCTCTACACTGTACAAATACAGGTGTTATATGCTGTACATAGTGTACAAATACAGGTGTTATATGCTCTACACTGTACAAATACAGGTGTTATATGCTCTACACTGTACAAATACAGGTGTTATATGCTCTACACTGTGTACAAATACAGGTGTTATATGCTCTACACTGTACAAATACAGGTGTTATATGCTCTACACTGTGTACAAATACAGGTGTTATATGCTCTACACAGTGTACAAATACAGGTGTTATATGCTGTACATAGTGTACAAATACAGGTGTTATATGCTCTACACTGTACAAATACAGGTGTTATATGCTCTACACTGTACAAATCCAGGTGTTATATGCTCTACACTGTGTACAAATACAGGTGTTATATGCTCTACACTGTACAAATACAGGTGTTATATGCTGTACATAGTGTACAAATACAGGTGTTATATGCTCTACACTGTGTACAAATACAGGTGTTATATGCTCTACACAGTGTACAAATACAGGTGTTATATGCTGTACATAGTGTACAAATACAGGTGTTATATGCTCTACACTGTACAAATACAGGTGTTATATGCTCTACACTGTGTACAAATACAGGTGTTATATGCTGTACATAGTGTACAAATACAGGTGTTATATGCTCTACACAGTGTACAAATACAGGTGTTATATGCTCTACACTGTACAAATACAGGTGTTATATGCTGTACATAGTGTACAAATACAGGTGTTATATGCTCTACACTGTGTACAAATACAGGTGTTATATGCTCTACACAGTACAAATACAGGTGTTATATGCTCTACACTGTGTACAAATACAGGTGTTATATGCTCTACACTGTGTACAAATACAGGTGTTATATGCTCTACACTGTGTACAAATACAGGTGTTATATGCTCTACACTGTACAAATACAGGTGTTATATGCTCTACACTGTGTACAAATACAGGTGTTATATGCTCTACACTGTGTACAAATACAGGTGTTATATGCTCTACAGTGTACAAATACAGGTGTTATATGCTCTACACTGTGTACAAATACAGGTGTTATATGCTCTACACTGTGTACAAATACAGGTGTTATATGCTGTACATAGTGTACAAATACAGGTGTTATATGCTCTACACTGTGTACAAATACAGGTGTTATATGCTCTACACAGTACAAATACAGGTGTTATATGCTCTACACTGTGTACAAATACAGGTGTTATATGCTCTACACTGTGTACAAATACAGGTGTTATATGCTCTACACAGTACAAATACAGGTGTTATATGCTCTACACTGTGTACAAATACAGGTGTTATATGCTCTACACAGTACAAATACAGGTGTTATATGCTCTACACAGTGTACAAATACAGGTGTTATATGCTCTACACTGTACAAATACAGGTGTTATATGCTCTACACTGTGTACAAATACAGGTGTTATATGCTCTACACTGTGTACAAATACAGGTGTTATATGCTCTACACAGTACAAATACAGGTGTTATATGCTCTACACTGTGTACAAATACAGGTGTTATATGCTCTACACAGTACAAATACAGGTGTTATATGCTCTACACTGTGTACAAATACAGGTGTTATATGCTCTACACTGTACAAATACAGGTGTTATATGCTCTACACTGTGTACAAATACAGGTGTTATATGCTCTACACTGTACAAATACAGGTGTTATATGCTCTACACTGTACAAATACAGGTGTTATATGCTCTACACTGTACAAATACAGGTGTTATATGCTCTACACTGTGTACAAATACAGGTGTTATATGCTCTACACTGTACAAATACAGGTGTTATATGCTCTACAGTGTACAAATACAGGTGTTATATGCTCTACACTGTACAAATACAGGTGTTATATGCTCTACACAGTACAAATACAGGTGTTATATGGTGATAATAACACTTACTGTTCAGGTCAGTGTGAGTGACACCTACTTTAGTGTCAACAGCGAGTCAGAAGAAAAGTTTTCTCTAAAACAACAGAAGAATTTGGAGGTAAATTATTTCCGATAGTCGGACAAACCTGACCTCGGCTTCGAAGCGCGTGCGTTACCCTGGCAACGCGTTTCCATGGAGACCCGATATTCCCGGAAGTAGATGATTAGTGAGAACGTAGCAAACATATCAATTATTTTTATCGAATTCAGATTCATTTCGATTTTAAACACATACAATTTAAACATGTAAGTGTTTATGTGTTAGACTTTACAAAATATAAATGTAAAGATCAGAGGAATACGTTGTTTATACAGGACCAATCAGAGGAATATGCTGTTTATACAGGACCAATCAGAGGAATATGCTGTTTATACAGGACCAATCAGAGGAGTATGTTGTTTATACAGGACCAATCAGAGGAATATGTTGTTTTTATAGGACCAATCAGAGGAGTATGTTGTTTATACAGGACCAATCAGAGGAATATGTTGTTTTTATAGGACCAATCAGAGAAATGTGTTGTTTTTATAGGACCAATCAGAGAAATGTGTTGTTTTTATAGGACCAATCAGAGAAATGTGTTGTTTATACAGGACCAATCAGAGGAATATGTTGTTTATACAGGACCAATCAGAGAAATGTGTTGTTTATACAGGACCAATCAGAGGAATGTGTTGTTTATACAGGACCAATCAGAGAAATGTGTTGTTTATACAGGACCAATCAGAGAAATATGTTGTTTATACAGGACCAATCAGAGGAATGTGTTGTTTATACAGGACCAATCAGAGGAATATGTTGTTTATACAGGACCAATCAGATGAATATTTTGTTTTTATAGGACCAATCAGAGGAGTATGTTGTTTATACAGGACCAATCAGAGGAATATGTTGTTTATACAGGACCAATCAGAGGAGTATGTTGTTTTTATAGGACCAATCAGAGGAGTATGTTGTTTATACAGGACCAATCAGAGGAATATGTTGTTTATACAGGACCAATCAGAGGAATATGCTGTTTATACAGGACCAATCAGAGGAATATGTTGTTTTTATAGGACCAATCAGAGAAATGTGTTGTTTTTATAGGACCAATCAGAGAAATGTGTTGTTTTTATAGGACCAATCAGAGAAATGTGTTGTTTATACAGGACCAATCAGAGAAATGTGTTGTTTATACAGGACCAATCAGAGGAATATGTTGTTTTTATAGGACCAATCAGAGGAATATGTTGTTTTTATAGGACCAATCAGAGGAGTATGTTGTTTATACAGGACCAATCAGAGGAATATGTTGTTTATACAGGACCAATCAGAGGAATATGTTGTTTTTATAGGACCAATCAGAGGAGTATGTTGTTTATACAGGACCAATCAGAGGAATATGTTGTTTATACAGGACCAATCAGAGGAGTATGTTGTTTTTATAGGACCAATCAGAGGAATATGTTGTTTTTATAGGACCAATCAGAGGAGTATGTTGTTTATACAGGACCAATCAGAGAAATGTGTTGTTTTTATAGGACCAATCAGAGAAATGTGTTGTTTTTATAGGACCAATCAGAGAAATGTGTTGTTTATACAGGACCAATCAGAGAAATGTGTTGTTTATACAGGACCAATCAGAGGAATATGTTGTTTTTATAGGACCAATCAGAGGAATATGTTGTTTTTATAGGACCAATCAGAGGAGTATGTTGTTTATACAGGACCAATCAGAGGAATATGTTGTTTTTATAGGACCAATCAGAGAAATGTGTTGTTTTTATAGGACCAATCAGAGAAATGTGTTGTTTATACAGGACCAATCAGAGAAATGTGTTGTTTATACAGGACCAATCAGAGGAATATGTTGTTTATACAGGACCAATCAGAGAAATGTGTTGTTTATACAGGACCAATCAGAGGAATATGTTGTTTATACAGGACCAATCAGAGAAATGTGTTGTTTATACAGGACCAATCAGAGGAATATGTTGTTTATACAGGACCAATCAGAGGAATGTGTTGTTTATACAGGACCAATCAGAGGAATATGTTGTTTATACAGGACCAATCAGAGGAATGTGTTGTTTATACAGGACCAATCAGAGAAATATGTTGTTTATACAGGACCAATCAGAGGAGTATGTTGTTTTTATAGGACCAATCAGAGGAGTATGTTGTTTATACAGGACCAATCAGAGGAATATGTTGTTTATACAGGACCAATCAGAGGAATATTTTGTTTTTATAGGACCAATCAGAGGAGTATGTTGTTTATACAGGACCAATCAGAGGAATATGTTGTTTATACAGGACCAATCAGAGGAGTATGTTGTTTTTATAGGACCAATCAGAGGAGTATGTTGTTTATACAGGACCAATCAGAGGAATATGCTGTTTATACAGGACCAATCAGAGGAGTATGTTGTTTATACAGGACCAATCAGAGGAATATGTTGTTTTTATAGGACCAATCAGAGGAATATGTTGTTTATATAGGACCAATCAGAGGAATATGTTGTTTTTATAGGACCAATCAGAGTCTACCATCTCATCCGTGATTCCGTATCAGTGCTAATGTTTTTAAATTATCGATAATTCTTCCCCTTTTTTTTGAATAACAAAATACAATTCCACTTAATATTATGAATAACTGTATATTTTTAATAATAAATAAAAGTTCAAATCTGTCTTTTTTAACTGTCTCTTACAGAACTAAAGCAGATATGAGTTTAATGTGTGTTTCAGTCAATAACTTATACGATGTCATTATTAGATCTTCTGCACCAAATTCTTCTGCATACAAATTCAAGTTGAGGTGTGTGTCAAACTTTGTCCCTCCACCAGGTGGAGTGTGTCTGTGGCAAATGAGTGTACATCGCTGTGTGTATTGGGGTCAGAGGTCAGTGTGCGGAGTACGTCCAAGCCGCCCTCCTCCTCCAGCATCCTCCTGTAGTGAGACACTACACACACACACACACACACACACACACACACACACACACACACACACACACACACACACACACACACACACACACACACACACAGGGACATCTTTAGCCTTATTAAAAACACAATAATCTTTGCATATATGAATATGCTAATTTAGGACACACCCACATTCATTTACTTACTGTTTATATTAATCACAGGTGAGATTTTAGTGTCAAATTCACACATTGTCATCACCTGACTTTATTAGGACCTTGTTATGGTTTGAAAGTTTCACGTTATGATAATTCAGTCAAACTGATGCTTACTACAAAAACACAAGGTGATGGTATTAATCAACCCTTAAAAAAAAACACACAATTACTTCAAAAATGATTCCAAAATCTTTGAAGGAAAGTGGTTTCTGAACATCCTTGTGTATGAAAAAAGCATTAGTTTTCTGGATGGAAAAAACAACAAACAAACATGGAGAAGTAATGTTCCTGTAGAATGTGTAATAAGATCAATTCATGACTCATGATTCACGATTCATTCATACGAATCAATATTTTATTCATGTTCAATTCACACAGATTGATTCACGATTCAGTCAATTACGATTCGATTCGTGTTGATTGATTCACTGTCTTGATTAAATAATAATAAAGATTAAAGTGTAAAGTATCACACTCTGCTCTGGCTAGATACTTCACACTAAAATCAGACCTCACCATGTTTACCTTGATGTCCATAATAAGTGATATTAGAGGTATTCTGGGAGGTTAAAGTTGTGTTACATGTCACTCCTGACCCCTAGTGGACAGAGTTTATATAATCCTCCAGTCTCTGTCTGACCCTCTGTCTCTCACCTTTGTGTGTGCAGATATGTCTGATGCCCCAGAGAGCCCAGAGCTGCACTGCAGACGGCTGAGACACTCCCATGAGAAGATAGAGTGGACGCAGTGACCTGGACAGGGGGGAAAAGTCCCTCAATACAGATCATTTAACTCACAGAAATATTTAGGTGAAGAGTAGGTGAAAATAATTCACACACCGGTATGAGATAATAGAATGCTCTGGAGGAGTCCATGACATCACAGCAGAGTGCTTCACACACACACACACACACACACACACACACACACACACACACACACACACACACACACACACACACACACAGTCAGGTGGTTTTAGCT
>NC_062518.1:49779377-49787547 GCF_022655615.1 Tachysurus fulvidraco
GAGACGAGTTCCACGAATGCAGGCACGCTTCAGGCGAAAACACTCGACATTGTGGAAAATACCAAGAGTCTTTTCGTTCAGCAAACCTGCCATGAAGAGGAGAAGAAGAAAGATAGCACGTTATTATTAGCAGTATTATATGTACATGGTACGTGCCTGATCTGAGAGAGTTAAGTGGCATTATAATAGGGGACTACTCACACTGACATAGTGATGATAGTGTTGCTCGTTTAGTGATTTATATTAGACCTCTTTATCATCAAATTTAGTGACCTCTCATTTAGTGAACGTCCAACACTTCATCCTACTGTTCACCATACTGTTCTCCAGCTCACATCACTACTGCTGGTTATACTAGTGGAAAGAGCTCACTCCATAAGGACCACTCATAACTCATCACCCCTCACTCCTCACTCATCACTCATCACTCATCACCCCTCACTCATCACTCCTCACTCATCACTCCTCACCCCTCACTCCTCAATCATCACTCCTCACTCATCACTCCTCACTCATCACTCCTCACTCATCACTCCTCACCCCTTACAATCACCACTGGTCCTTATTACTAATCACTGATCACCACTGGTCCTTATTACTAATCACCACTGGTCCTTATTACTAATCACCACTGGTCCTTATTACCAATCACCACTGGTCCTTATTACTAATCACCACTGGTCCTTATTACCAATCACCACTGGTCCTTATTACTAATCACTGATCACCACTGGTCCTTATTACTAATCACTGATCACCACTGGTCCTTATTACTAATCACTGATCACCACTGGTCCTTATTACTAATCACTGATCACCACTGGTCCTTATTACTAATCACTGATCACCACTGGTCCTTATTACTAATCACTGATCACCACTGGTCCTTATTACAAATCACTGATCACCACTGGTCCTTATTACTAATCACTGATCACCACTGGTCCTTATTACTAATCACTGATCACCACTGGTCCTTATTACAAATCACTGATCACCACTGGTCCTTATTACAAATCACTGATCACCACTGGTCCTTGTGATTAATCACTGATCACCACCCGTCCTTATTACTAATCACTGATCACCACCCGTCCTTATTACTAATCACTGATCACTAATCACTGATCACCACTGGTCCTTATTACTAATCACTGATCACCACTGGTCCTTATTACTAATCACTGATCACCACTGGTCCTTATTACTAATCACTGATCACCACTGGTCCTTATGACCAATCACTGATCACCACTGGTCCTTGTGATTAATCACTGATCACCACCCGTCCTTATTACTAATCACTGATCACCACTGGTCCTTATGACCAATCACTGATCACCACTGGTCCTTATGACCAATCACTGATCACCACTGGTCCTTGTGATTAATCACTGATCACCACCCGTCCTTATTACTAATCACTGATCACCACCCGTCCTTATTACTAATCACTGATCACTAATCACTGATCACCACTGGTCCTTATTACTAATCACTGATCACCACTGGTCCTTATTACTAATCACTGATCACCACTGGTCCTTATGACCAATCACTGATCACCACTGGTCCTTGTGATTAATCACTGATCACCACCCGTCCTTATTACTAATCACTGATCACCACTGGTCCTTATGACCAATCACTGATCACCACTGGTCCTTATGACCAATCACTGATCACCACTGGTCCTTGTGATTAATCACTGATCACCACCCGTCCTTATTACTAATCACTGATCACCACCCGTCCTTATTACTAATCACTGATCACTAATCACTGATCACCACTGGTCCTTATTACTAATCACTGATCACCACTGGTCCTTGTGATTACTTATATTATAGGATGAGTTAGAGGATGTTAGCTACTTATATTATAGGATGAGTTAGAGGATGTTAGCTACTTATATTATAGGATGTGTTAGAGGATGTTAGCTACTTATATTATAGGATGAGTTAGAGGATGTTAGCTACTTATATTATAGGATGAGTTAGAGGGTGTTAGCTACTTATATTATAGGATGAGTTAGAGGATGTTAGCTACTTATATTATAGGATGAGTTAGAGGATGTGTTAGCTACTTATATTATAGGATGAGTTAGAGGATGTGTTAGCTACTTATATTATAGGATGAGTTAGAGGATGTGTTAGCTACTTATATTATAGGATGAGTTAGAGGATGTTAGCTACTTATATTATAGGATGAGTTAGAGGATGTTAGCTACTTATATTATAGGATGTGTTAGCTACTTATATTATAGGATGAGTTAGAGGATGTGTTAGCTTCTTCCCCCTTGAAAAGAGCTGGCCCCTCTGATCACCTTCATCTGTCATGGTGCTCAGTAACAAATCGGACAGTTCTGGTGGAAAAATCGGACAGGATCGAAGACGCAGTGATCCGTCATCACACACACTGCACAGGGTGTCAAGGCTTTGACACACACTCAGTAAACACACATTAACAAGAGAGGGAGGGCTGTCTTCATCCTGCAACACACACACATACACACACACACAATAATATTTCAAGTATCTCTTCTACTATGGAAGATCCCTTTAACTAACTTTAACTGACACATTTATGGCCAGCGGTTAAGATAAATGCACAGTTAATAATAATAATAATAATAATAATAATAATAATAATAATAATAATAATTCTTATTAATAATAATAACAATAGTAATAAAATAAATAACAATAAAACAATAATAATTCTTATTAATAATAACAATAATAATAACAACAATAATAACAACAACAAAAGAAATAATAATAATAATAATAACAACAACAATAATAATAATAATAATAACAAAAGAAATAATAACAACAACAACAACAATAATAATAATAACAGCAACAACAACAATAATAATAATAATAATAATAATAAATCGTATTAATAATAATAACAATAATAATAAAATAAATAACAATAAAACAATATTAATTCTTATTAATAATAATAGTAATAATAACAACAACAATAATAACAATAACAACAACAATAATAATAACAACAATGATAACAACAACAAAAGAAATAACAACAACAACAAAAACAATAATAATAATAATAATAATAATAATAATAATAATAATAATAATAATAATAATAATGACACTGAAACTTATTACAGACCTTTATTAACTTCAGGCAGAAGAAACTTTATTAAAACTCACCATATCTGTGTAAACAGGATAAAGAAGTGTTTTGATGTTGAAATAAATATCCGATCTAGTAGTTTAAAGCAGTTTAAAGTTGTTGTGTATCAGCTGAACTTCCACAGCCTCACAGTGAGTTAGTATCTGTAGCTTTTATCACCTCCGACACAAAACAGACTAAAGGCCTTAACAACACTGACGCGCTGGAGCTCCACATCGCGCGAGAACTGCAAATCGCGCGAGATCTCGCGAGAACGACCGCACCGCCGCTACGCATCCGCCATGTTGGAAAGGTCATGGAGTCAATACGAGGTCATAAACATATGCGACTCTCCATCATATAATTAATCACTCTAGAGAAGATTTATTCTGTTATAAACGTTACATATGTTCACATACAAATGATGTAGATTTATTACGTCCATAGTTCACTTGCTCTAATAACTGCAACATCACAGTAGGACGTTTAAACATTTAAAATGTCCTTAAGTTAAAGATTAGATATTAAAGGTGATATTCTTTATTATTTATTGATTATCACTAAGTAAAGAAAATAAAAGTGCATGTAAAAAAAAGCACATAAAAACACAAATTTCGAGGTTTTTCGGAGTTCGGCGATCTGACCGTCAGGTCTGAATGTTGATCACAGAGAAATCGATAGAAATGCGGAAGTGCTGTGTTGAGCTGCGGTGAAAATAATCATTAAACAACCCAAAACACGGCTGGTAAGAGAAGCACACTGTAGCGGGATATATATACACTTTATTTCACTCTATTCAACACTTATAATGTGTATAAATCTGAGTAGAAACCTTAATAACATCCGGAATGGTTTGCATTATACTTGTGTTTGTTTCATCTGTATGAGCTGCGCCCCTTACTGCGCATGCGCAGTGTTGTTTACATAAGCTGTGTTCTTCTGTTCCACAGGAAAATGCTGATATGAGGAGATTTTATACACCTGATGATCTGGATCTCACACTGACGTCATCATCTCCAGCTGCTGACAGGATTCAGAGATATATATCTAATATATAATAATACATTAAAGACATGTATAAGAGCAGAATCACTTTGCTACCACTGTGACCTTTGAACCTTCATTACCTCATATACAGATATATATGACAGAAACCATGTCTGCTGTTTTAAGTCATTTGTAGGTAACGGCGGGTTTGAGGGTCGTCCCATCACCACAATGTCATCCACCTGCCAGTCAGGCTTAGCCCCACCCTCGGGTGTGAGCGACATCAGAGCTACAAGAATAAAGGATGGTTCTTGTCGTTCTTCTGAGCATCATGCACACTTGCTGCTGGCTCAGATGAATAAGATGCGTCTGCACTCAGAGCTGTGTGATGTGCGTCTGCTGGTAGGAGGTCGGACGTTCCGGGTCCACCGGTTGGTCCTGGCGGCCAGCGGGCCGTACTTCTCTGCCCTCTTTAACTCCGCCATGAGCGAGGCACGTGAGGAGGAAGTGCACATCGCTGGGGTGGACCCAGACGTGTTTGAGTGTCTTCTGGAGTTTATATACACAGGTAGATACAAATGTGCACAGGTGAGTGAATAGTAATGGGCACGTGTAGACCCACTGGGACATATACTGCACCGGTAGATCCCCAGGTCCCTACGTCAATAGTCACCTGATTCAGACACACAGACACAGGCATTTATTTAGTGTATTATTTGTGTGTGAGAGGCTGTGTGGAGGTGACGGTGGAGAACGTTCAGGATCTCACGATGGCGGCCGACATGCTGCAGCTCGGCGAGCTCGTGCTTATCTGTGGGGAGTTTCTGAGGAGCCACATGGAGCCGAGTAACTGTGTCGGAATTTATCAGTTCCTGGAACAGATCAGCTACAACGAGCTCCTAGAGTTCACTCAGAACTACATCCACGCCCACTTCCTACAGGTGAGCCCCAGCCTCCAGCACACCTGACTGTACCTTTAACTCTGTGTGTGTGTGTGTGTGTGTGTGTGTGTGTGAGTTTAACCCCCTGACTGTACCGATAACTCTGTGTGTGTGTGTGTGTGTGTGTGTGATGAGTTTAACCCCCTGACTGTACCTTTAACTCTGAGTGTTAGGTGTGTGAGGAGGAGGAGTTCTCCAGCCTGTCGAAGGATCAGCTTGCATGCTTGCTGCGCAGTGAGGAGTTGAGGATCGAGGACGAGTACCAGGTGTTTACAGCAGCCATGAGCTGGCTTCTCCATGACATCACACACAGGAAGAAGCACATGGTGGAAGTTCTGGAGCCCATCCGCTTCCCCCTGCTGTCTCCTCAAAGGCTCTACGCCTACATCGAGGGTAAGGTCTTTAATCTAAGAGGTGATATTTACTGAGTATAGCATTCTAATGTTACATTATAGTTACAGGGTAGTTGTGTGTGACAGGAGTGAGTGACTTCAGCCTGCGGGTGGCGCTACAGACCCTGCTGAGAGAATACACAGAGTCAACCAAAACCCCTAAAGACTCCAAAACAGTCGCACAACCCTCAAAGACTCGGCCCCGTAGGAAAGCACGCAAATACCTCTACGCCATTGGTAAACTGTGTGTGTGTGTGTGTGTGTGTGTGTGTGTGTTTCTCAGTCTCCTTCATATCTCTGACACTCTCGTACCCTTTCTCACTGCACCAGGAGGTTACACTCGTCTGCAGGGAGGCAGGTGGAGTGACAGTCGAGCCTTGAGTTGTGTGGAGCGATTTGATTCGTTCAGTCAGTTCTGGACCACGGTCTCCTCCCTCCATCAGGCCCGCAGCGGCCTGGGCGTCGCCGTCCTCGACGGCATGATCTACGTCATCGGAGGTGAGCACGTGGTTTAATTTACTCGACTTAACCTTGCGCTCAGGAAAAGTGGATGTATGACGTCTGGTTGGTGTCTCAGGTGAGAAGGACTCGATGATCTTCGACTGTACGGAGCGCTACGACCCCGTTACCAAACAGTGGGCTGCTGTCGCATCGCTCAACTTCCCACGCTGTGGAGTCGGGGTTTGTCCGTGCAACGGGGCTCTCTATGCACTCGGTACACACACACACACACACACACACACACACACACACACACACACACACACACACACACACACAGCAGTAACTATCACAATCACACTACATTTATCATCAACACCAGAACTGCAGCCTGGGCTAAAGCATTATGGGAAATGTAGTTATGACCTCTGTGTGACCTCTGACCCCTACAGGAGGCTGGATTGGTTCTGAAATCGGCAAGACGATGGAGCGTTATGATCCTGAGGAGAATAAGTGGGAGGTGATCGAGAACATGCCCGTACCACGGTACTACTTCGGCTGTTGTGAGCTACAAGGTAAAGAAAAAACAATTACAAACACAGTGAATCTGTTTATCTCCATAGTAACAAAGTTTATCGTCCGCCACCATCAGGTTCCGTCTACGTGATTGGTGGGATCAGCGACGAGGGGGTGGAGCTCCGTTCGGCCGAGGTCTACGACCCCATTTCCTGCCGCTGGCGAGCTCTGCCGGTCATGATGACGCGGCGGGCGTATGTGGGCGTGGCCTCGATCAATAACGCCATCTACGCGGTGGGGGGATGGAACGAGGCTCTCGGATCGCTGGACACTGTGGAGAAATACTGTCCTGAGGAGGTCTGAGCTAATCGAACATGTTAGCATAGCTAGCTCACTAGCCATTTTAATAGCAATGGCCTGCTGGTGTTTTTAAAAGAAAGTTACGCTAACTTGTGTGTTCGTTTCTCAGGAGCGGTGGGTGGAGGTGGCGTCCATGTCGGTGGCACGCGCCGGGGTTAGCGTAGCCGCCGTTAACGGGCTGCTGTATGCCATCGGCGGTCGGAACTCTGGGAGGGACTTCTCGGCTCCGGTCACTGTGGACTCGGTGGAGATTTACGACCCGCTCCTGGACACGTGGACTGAAATAGGAAACATGATCACTAGCCGCTGTGACGGGGGCGTGGCTGTGCTCTGATGCCCCTCCCCTTTACATGTTTACGAGTCGTGTCTGTTACATGATGTACCCGACGTTTATACCTGAACTCCAAATGCTACGAGCTTGCTAAGTCGCAAATTTTGTATTATTGTTAATAAGAAAACCGTAAGTGTGGTCACGTGAAGGGGCGTGGCCATGCTCACGGACTCCACCCCTTTCTGTCTGGTTCTCAAGCATTATTGCTAAGCTAACAGCGTTCATTCCATCAGCTTCTGTTCTTACATTCTGACTGAAAATTAACGAATGTAAACATTTAACACAGACATTTGTACGGCTGTGATGAAAGACATTTCTGTGTGTGTGTGTGTGTGTGTGTGTGTGTGTGTGTGTGTGTGTGTGTGTGTGTGTGTGTGTTAGTGTTGGTGTGTGTGTGTGTTAACGTCATGTTACTTTTCATGCCACACATTTCCTACCGTTCTGATTAAAGTAGCATTTTAAAGTCAGCTTTATAACAACACAGATTGTGTTACTGGAGTAAAGTGTCATGACTTTCTTCTCCTCTTCTCCCCTTTGGTCTTTTCCCGTTAGGAGTCACACAGTGAATCATCAGTTCCCACCTGACTCTATCATCATCATCCTCGACTCTCACACCACTGACCTTCATGTCCTCATGTAACACATCTCTAGATCTCCTCTTTGTCCTTCCTCATGACCTCTGACCTGCAGCTCCATCTCCAACATCCTTCTACCAATATAACATCTCCGTCCTCTGTACATGTCCCCAAAACAGACAACCTGAGCTGTCCCTCTGATGTGCTCCTTCCTAATCCTGTCCATCCTCGTCACTCCTAAAGAGAACCTCAACATCCTCATCTCTGCTACCTCCATCTCTGCCTCATGTCTTTTCCTCACTACTACAGTCTCTAACCCATATAGCAGAGCTGCTCTCACTGCTGTCTTCTACACCTTTACTTTCATTACTGACACTCTTGTCACACACACACACACAACACTCCTGACACTTTTCTGTCACACACACACACACAACACTCCTGACATTTTTCTGTCACACACACACACACACA
>NC_062518.1:49798047-49808047 GCF_022655615.1 Tachysurus fulvidraco
ACACACACACACTCACTCACTCACTCACAAACACACAGACACACGACTAGTTTCACATGTACACACTTACAGTGACACTTGTGAAACACACACACACACAACACACACTCACTCACACACACAAATACACTCACACTCACTCGGACACACACACACATACATACATACACACACACACATACATACACACACACACACACACACACACACACACACACACACACACACACACACACACACACACACTCTCACACACACACACACAAGAGCCAGAGAGAGAGAGAAGAAGGAGCGCTGCATGACTCCCATTGAGTGCAGAGTGAATAGGAGATAAATGAGTTTATTTGTGGTTAAAATTAGGATTAAATTGAGAGGATTAATGAGGATTTAGAGAGACTAGATCCCAGATCTCCCTCTGAACTCTCTCCATCAACACGCCTCACAGATTCCACACTCCCAACATCCTGTCATCCCATAATAATCACCATGGCAACTGGGGTGAAAATCCCGCAGGAATCAGTTCATTTCCTGTATTAAAGATCTTGCTCTGATTTTTGACTATTAACTAGTATATTATATTTACCTCATCAATAAAGAAACAGCAAAGAGTAGAGAACAAGAAAAAAGGGGGGGGGGTGATGAAAGAAAAAGAAAAGAACAAAAGAATAAGAAAAATGAAAAAAGAAAGACAGAAAGAAAGAAAGAAAGAAAGAAAGAAAGAAAGAAAGAAAGAAAGAAAGAAAGAATGAAAGAAAAGAAAGAGACAGCAAAAGAGAGGGAATACGAAAGAAAGAACGAATGACACGACACATAGCATCCGCCCACGACTACAGACAGGAAGATCAAAGACAACTACAGAATAAAGACAGCTCCCCCTCACCCCCTCCCTCCTTCCTCCCGCCCTCTCTCCCCGCCCTCCCCCTCTCTCTTCCTCGCTCCCTCCCTCACTCCTCCCCTCCATCTCTCCCCTCCCGCCCCCCTCCCTCGCCCCTCCCCTCGCCTGCCTCCCCTCCCTCTCGCCCCTCCCTCCCTCCCTCTCTCTCCCCACTCCCTCCCTCTCTCGTCCTCCTGTCCCTCCCGCCCTCTCCCCCCTCCCATCACCTCCCCCTCTCTCTCTCCCTCCTGCACTGCCTCCCCTCTCCCCGCTCGCTCTCCCATCCCCTCCCCCTCGCCCCCTCCCCCGCCTCTGCCCGCCCCCCTCGCCTCCGCTCCCCTCTCCCCTCTCGTTTGCCCAAGATCACGGAAATGACGCAGGAGTCCCTGACGTGGCCGGAAGTGCCGCCATCTTGAGGAAGGAAACGCCTTGAAGTTGAAGAGGAAACAAACTAAGTGTAAGTAAACTAATTGTTTATTAAGTCCTAAACATAGTTAATTACGTGTCGTATGAACCGTAATGTTTAGTAAGTGTTGGAGTTGTGTCAGTGATGTGGTGCGGAATAATCAGTGTGTTTATTTCCGTTTTTAACGAGCTGAAGCTTGACAAAGACAGATAGCGGTTAGCTTAGCTAACGGTAGTGAGACTCTATCTGCACCCGTATTCCGACAGACCCCGCCTCCGCGCCGTCATTGGCTGTTTAACGCGGTACGACTGGATTAGCCAATCAAATCGCCGGACTTTACCGAGAGCTAGCCAGTTGTAGTGCAGGCAGGTTGTGGTTGTGGTAAAACAGGTAGGGGGAAAAAACCCTCTGTAGCAGACTGGCTCAGGAAGTGAGTTTCCGGGTGAGTAATAATCATATTGTCAATTGTTCCATGGTTTATTCTCGAGTTTACAATGTAAACAGTGCAGCGCGGCCAACAGCGGCGTTCACTCAGTGTGTGTCGGCTCGGAGTTCCGGTGCGCTCGTGCTCTCGTGCCCTAAACCACATACTTGTGTATTAGAGGAAGTGTGGAAGAGTAAAAACCAGTGGAAATGTTGGGTTATAAAAGTGTGTGTGTGTGTGTGTGTGTGTGTGTGTGTGTGTGTGTGTATGTATACACTATCTGTCTTGTGTACTGTCCTTTTCTGTATTTTGTGTATTGTCTTGTAACCTTTTGTCTCCACTGTCTTGTTTGTCTTGTTTGTCTTGTCCTGCACTGTTTGCACCAGGTTGCACAGTTGCACTTTATGTATCTAGGACACTTACTAAGTCCTATGTGTGTGTGAGATCTTTACCTTTCCTTCTCAGTGTATCCTGTAGACACTCATGTCCTCCTTGGTCCACACTGCTTGGTTTCTTCTGTAGGTTGATTTAGCATCAGATCCCTGATAAAGAGGTCACGTGACCTGCTGACAGACATCAGTGTTGTGGTTGATGTGTTTATGTCACGTGCACGTCTGATGTGATGATCTTGTGCTACGTCCCACACGGTTCCTCACCTGTCTCTGTGTGCATTTCCCCTCAGTAGCATTGACACCGCCTGACAAGGATGGGGAACATATTCGCAAACCTCTTCAAAGCCTTCGGTAAAAAGGAGATGAGAATTTTGATGGTGGGACTCGACGCAGCAGGAAAGACCACCATCCTGTACAAGCTGAAGCTGGGAGAGATCGTCACCACTATCCCGACCATCGGTGAGTCATCACGGCGTGTGAGCAGGTGGCTTTACGCCCGGACACGGTGTTCCCTCTAAACTGTGGTTCTGTTTGTGTGATTTCAGGGTTTAATGTTGAAACTGTGGAGTATAAGAACATCAGCTTCACCGTATGGGACGTTGGTGGTCAGGACAAGATCAGACCCTTATGGCGTCACTACTTCCAAAACACACAGGGTAAAGAAAACACCACCTTTTTACTGAAAACGCTCAGCGCTACACACACACACACATAATATATATTATATACACACATATATAAAACCTCTGTGTGTGTGTGTGTGTAGGTCTGATCTTTGTAGTGGACAGTAATGACCGAGAGCGGGTGAACGAGGCCCGAGAGGAGCTGATGAGGATGCTGGCTGAGGACGAGCTCAGAGACGCCGTGCTGCTCGTGTTCGCTAACAAGCAGGTGAGCTGGACGTGTGTGTGTGTGTGTGTGTGTGTTCTTGGTTTAACTCAGTACTGTTGCTGCATCTCATCCTGCTACAGGTGTGTTCTCCTTCCTGGTTTACCGTCATTGTGTGTGTGTGTGTGTGTGTGTTTCCAGGACCTTCCGAATGCTATGAATGCTGCAGAGATCACGGATAAACTGGGCTTACACTCTCTGCGCCACAGGAACTGGTACATCCAGGCCACGTGCGCCACGAGCGGCGACGGTCTGTACGAGGGACTCGACTGGCTCTCCAATCAGCTTAAAAACCACAAATAATCTCCAACACCTACCTTCTGTTTCTCCTCCCACACTGTAGCGCTGTGATCTCCATTCAGTTTTAAAGCAGAACGTACCGGAAGCTGCTCTCCTCCTCCTCCTCCTCCTCCTCCTCCTCTCAGACTGGTCCGAGTGTGGTGACGGAGCCACGCACCTCTAACCCTTTGACCTAAACTATTATTAACGAGGCAGCTTTTGGAGCGCTCTTACCCAACACTAGGCGTGTGCCGATATCAAACTGTAGTATATCGATACCTGAGCCACTTTTTTATTATTAATCGTAGTCGTTTTTTTTTTCTTCTTCCTCCTCCCACTTTTTTAACCCCTGTTATAGCGAAGCTGGTTCCCGGCAGAACGCCTGCGGCGATGCCGAACGGAACCTGGAACCTCGGCTGGAGTTCCTCTGGCGGTTCTAGGTTGTGTTTAGCTGGTTAACAGAACTCCGTGTACTAGTTAACACGATCCTGTTCGTCTACGAACGCGAGACATAAAAACGACCAGAGATATTTTAAATATCATCGATTATCATGTGATTATCAGCACACGCCTACGCATTATACATATACAGTATATATATATATATAAGATATAGACCTATACACGTAACCTGTCCTGTACTTTTTATTGTCTTTTATTTAATCATAGATGAACTGTAGTGGGGAAATCCTGAAAATCATCAACATCCTCTAGCTCTTCTTTCTGTTTGGTTTTCTTTGTGTACCCTAACGGATACGACGTACTGTAAAAGACTTACGGTCTACGTAGAGGAGGTCGAGACAGCACATACACACCTGTACATACACACACTACACACACAAATTAAAGGCAAAAGCAAATCCTCAGATCTTTATTTGAATCAGGAGCAGGAAGGATTTGTTTAAGGTGTTTAAGGTGTAATATACATCAGGACACAATCGTGTACATCTCCCCCTGAGAACCGGGTCCCTGTTAGCAGCTACGAGCTCCTGATGACGGCTTGTTTAGACCCGTGAGCAAAACTAAGCCCCGTACTGTCTCAGGTTTAATCTTAGCTCTTAGCCTTTACACCTGGGGAAGCAGAACAGGGCTTTGTGTCAGATGAGATTGATTTCCTGTGTGTGTGTGTGTGTGTGTGTGTGTGTGTTAGTCTCAGAGCCCTGGTTAAGCTGCAGTGTACACTACTGAACCTACAGCATGCGCATTCCCACACGGATCGATTTTAATAGCTCCTTTATCTTTAATACGTGGTATAATCGAGTTTTTTTTTTTTTTAAGAAGAATCGTCTTTTCTTTATAGAATGTAAATCAAAACTCTTGTCCGATCAGCCGATATTCTCCCCGCCGCAGCAGGTAACTTCCTCTGCTCCCTAGAACTGACCCGGAGAACGTAGGTACGAGTCGATACTGTAGTCACGCTCGATCAGACAGTAAGGAGCAGCGTGTGTGTCTAGGCCTGGTGTGTGTGTGTGTGTGTGTGAGCAGAACGAATCCCTGAGCTGCTCTGATCTCTGCTGGAAGTGACTCCGGGTGTGGGATGTAGGCGGTAAGTGAGACGGACCTCACCGTAACGCTGCCCTTTTCCTTCCTCCTGGACACTAGTGGTGTCGTGAGCAGCTGCTTGTGAAATGCTCTGAGAAAGTGACACGGTACAGCAATATTAACCACGCAGCAGCAGCGGTGTTGCAGTCCGGGTGTGTTCGCTGTGTTGGTGTTCCTTCGTGCCTTCGTGATCTCAGTCTGAACTCCGTAACCTTCTGGGACTGTTTCTAATCTCTGATTATTTTAACCCTTTCCTTTGCTTAAACTGGATGAAAGAGTTCCTTTTACTTTCCTGTCTGGTTTCGTTCACTCGTGCTCGACCTGCTCGCTCTGGGACGCGGCCTGCGTGGATGTCAAACCCTACCATTATATGGCAGTGGTCTCAGGCTGGATGGTGTGTGTGTGTGTGTGTGTGTGTGTGTGTGATACAACACGGTGTCTGCGGGTATCAGCACGTGCCCAGTGGGGACGAAGTATTTCAGCAACTTTCTTCCTGTCTGACTCTTTAACATGAATGTTGGATTTTATTTTTTTTTTAATGCAAATTTGTCTCGGCTTTCATTTTCACAGAAAAGCAATGAAAGAAAGAAATAAAGGAATGAAACTCACGCTTCTGATGTCGCTTTTGTTGACGTACACACACACAACTCCACCTTTATTCAAAAATATAAACACTTTATTCATGTAGAGGTTTAAACACACACACACACACACATACACACTACAGGCTCAGTAATCACACACACACACAGAGGACAACATTTACAGCAGGCTTTTTAATTGTAAAGAGTAAATTGTACAGCTATAGGAAATAACACACACACATTACAGGCTCAGTAATCACACACACACACTACAGGTTTAGAGACCCCCCCCACACACACACACACATTACAGGCTCAGTAATCACACACACACACTACAGGTTTAGAGACCCCCCCCACACACACACACATTACAGGCTCAGTAATCACACACACACTACAGGTTTAGAAATCCCCCCCCCCCCCCCAACTGCCCTAATTAACTGTGTTAAGATGAGGAATGTCAGGATTCGCTGTTTCACCAGAACGTCAGTCGTCTGAGTCGGTGTCATGGCGACGTTGCGGTTGGCGATCCCTGGCTAAAGAGGAGGGGCTTCGATGTCTGACCTTTGACCCACAGTCTGAGCGCTTGTCATAGGCATTGTATCCTCTGTGCCTGACATGTGATAGGCTAGAATCACTCTGAAGGTCTCTGTAGTGCTGCTTATGCCTGACACACACACACACACACACACACACACACACAGAGCAGATTGTCAAATGACTTATAGAACACTAGACACTATAAATAACACAGTGATTTGAATGAGAACTGATCAAATGAACAAATGACTTCCTCACACACACACACACACACTCTCTTACACTCACACACACACTTACACTCACACACACTCTCTCTTACACTTACACACACTCTCTCTTACACTCACACACACTTACACACACTCTCTCTTACACTCACACACTTACACTTACACACACTCTCTCTTACACTCACACACACTCTCTCTTACACTCACACACACACACACACACACACTCTCTCTTACACTCACACACTCTCTCTCTTACACTCACACACTCTCTTACACACACTCTCTCTCTTGCAGTCTCACAGACACACACACACTGTCTCTTACACTCACATGCACTCTCACAGACACACACTCTCTCTTACACTCACACACACACTCACACACACTCACTTACACTCACACACACACTCTCTTACACTCACACACTCTCTCTCTTACACTCACACACTCTCTTACACACACACTCTCTCTTGCAGTCTCACAGACACACACACACTGTCTCTTACACTCACATGCACTCTCACAGACACACACTCTCTCTTACACTCACACACACACTCACACACACACTTACACTCACACACACTCACTTACACTCACACACACACTCTCTTACACTCACACACTCTCTCTCTTACACTCACACACTCTCTTACACACACTCTCTCTCTTACACTCACACACTCTCTTACACACACTCTCTCTCTTGCAGTCTCACAGACACACACACGCACTGTCTCTTACACTCACATGCACTCTCACAGACACACACTCTCTCTTACACACACACACACACTCACACACACTCACTTACACTCACACACACACTCTCTTACACTCACACACTCTCTCTCTTACACTCACACACTCTCTTACACACACACTCTCTCTTGCAGTCTCACAGACACACACACACTGTCTCTTACACTCACATGCACTCTCACAGACACACACTCTCTCTTACACTCACACACACACTCACACACACACTTACACTCACACACACTCACTTACACTCACACACACACTCTCTTACACTCACACACTCTCTCTCTTACACTCACACACTCTCTTACACACACTCTCTCTCTTACACTCACACACTCTCTTACACACACTCTCTCTCTTGCAGTCTCACAGACACACACACGCACTGTCTCTTACACTCACATGCACTCTCACAGACACACACTCTCTCTTACACTCACACACACACTCACACACACACTTACACTCACACACACTCACTTACACTCACACACACACTCTCTTACACTCACACACTCTCTCTCTTACACTCTCACACTCTCTTACACACACTCTCTCTCTTACACTCACACACTCTCTTACACACACTCTCTCTCTTGCAGTCTCACAGACACACACACGCACTGTCTCTTACACTCACATGCACTCTCACAGACACACACTCTCTTACACTCGCACGCACAGTGAGTCAGAATCAGAGTGAATCAGCTGGAGGTTTGTTGTTAAAGCTGATTATATCACAGCGTCACCTTTAACATGTAACAGTGTAACAGTGTAGAAGCTGCCTTACCTTTTTCGCTCAGTGTCTGAGTCAGGAGACGACTCTTTCCTGCTCCGCTTCTTCTTCTCTTTCTTCTTTTTTTTCTCCTTTTTGCTCTTTTTCTCCTTTTTACTTTTCTTCTGGCCGTCAGTCCTGTCGCTGTGTAAAGAGAATCTCTTCAGTTCAACTCTCTACAGAATTTATACAGTGTGCACAAGTCATCACCCAGTCGTCACCCAGACGTCACCCAGACGTCACCCAGTCGTCACCCAGTCCTCACCCAGTCGTCACCCAGTCGTCACCCAGACGTCACCCAGTCGTCACCCAGACGTCACCCAGTCGTCACCCAGTCGTCACCCAGTCGTCACCCAGACGTCACCCAGTCGTCACCCAGTCGTCACCCAGTCGTCACCCAGACGTCACCCAGACGTCACCCAGACGTCACCCAGTCGTCACCCAGACGTCACCCAGTCGTCACCCAGACGTCACCCAGTCGTCACCCAGACGTCACCCAGTCGTCACCCAGACGTCACCCAGTCGTCACCCAGACGTCACCCAGTCGTCACCCAGTCGTCACCCAGACATCACCGTCGTCACCCAGTCGTCACCCAGTCGTCACCCAGACGTCACCCAAACGTCACAGTCATCACCCAGACGTCACCCAGACGTCTCCCAGTCGTCACCCAGACGTCACCCAGACGTCACCCAGACATCACCCAGACATGAGGGAAGACAACAGAACCTTTTACACTCTTCTTCTTTCTGCTGTGCGTCGCTTTTCTTGGCAGCTGCAGCTTCACCTCCGGCCACCTGATGATGCTGTAAAAGGATAAAGAGCATGAGGAAGAGCTGGCCATCTTCATCACAGTGTTATACGACAGTGTTGTTATTAAACCGGTGCTGTGTGAGTCTGTGGTACGTACAGTAAACACCGGGAGGCCCATTTTCACCGCTTCCTTCTCCTGTTTGGATAAAATCATCCTGCGACCTCCACCACTGAAACACACACACAACATAATGAGGGGGGAGGGGGGGAGAAGGCCAGGCTGATGTAAGAGGTCAGAGGTCAAACTCCTTCCTCCTGTTAAAATCGTTGCACCTGGAGCTTCCCAGCCCGGAGACTCGGTCCACGTCTCGTTCGTCTCCGTCTCCCTCTCTTCTACACACCTCCACCAGATCCTACACAAAAACACAACACACTGAAACACACACCGGCTGCAGGCCTTAAAGCTCCGCTTCATGTTGTCAGAGTTTAAACACACACCTCCTTCGTCAGACCGGCTGGACGCTTCTGAACTGTCTTATGACCCCTGAACACACACACACACACACACACACACACACACACACACACACACACACACACACGACACAAATTTAATTATAAATATAATGAGAAAAATCTGGATAGAATAATGACCGTATAATTGATGGCTGGATGGTGAGTAATAGATGGAGTGAAGGATAGAGAGATGGAGAGTGACATATGGGTGGAGTGGTGATGGACAGATGGAGTGGTGATAGATGGAGAGTGATATATGGTTAGAGTGGTGATAGACAGATGGAGTGGTGATAGATGGAGTGGCGATAGACAGGTGGAGTGATGATATATGGATGGAGTGATGATAGACAGATGGAGAGTGATGTATGGATGGAGTGATGATAGACAGATGGAGAGTGATGTATGGATGGACTGAAGGATTGAGAGAGAGAGTGATGTATGGATGGAGTGATGATAGACAGATGGAGAGTGATGTATGGATGGAGTGATGATAGACAGGTGGAGTGATGATATATGGATGGAGTGATGATAGACAGATGGAGAGTGATGTATGGATGGAGTGATGATAGACAGATGGAGAGTGATGTATGGATGGACTGAAGGATTGAGAGAGAGAGTGATGTATGGATGGAGTGATGATAGACAGATGGAGAGTGATGTATGGATGGAGTGATGATAGACAGATGGAGAGTGATGTATGGCTGGAGTGAAGGATAGAGAGAGAGAATGATGTATGGATGGAGTGATGATAGACAGATGGAGAGTGATGTATGGATGGAGTGATGATAGACAGATGGAGAGTGATGTATGGATGGAGTGATGATAGACAGATGGAGAGTGATGTATGGATGGAGTGATGATAGACAGATGGAGAGTGATGTATGGATGGAGTGATGATAGACAGATGGAGAGTGATGTATGGCTGGAGTGAAGGATAGAGAGAGAGAGTGATGTATGGATGGAGTGATGATAGACAGATGGAGAGTGATGTATGGATGGAGTGATGATAGACAGATGGAGAG
>NC_062518.1:49813047-49820547 GCF_022655615.1 Tachysurus fulvidraco
GATAGTTCTCTGTGTTTGTGTGTGTGTGTGTGTGTGTGTGTGTGTGTGTGTTTACCCAGATAGTTCTCTCTGTGTTTGTCCACTTTCACATCGTCCCAGTTAAACTGGTCTTGTCCCCCTCTCACTCCTCCTGATCTGGAAGAGCCGAACATCTTCCTCCAATCTTCACGTGTTTCTCAGTAATAATAGAAGCTTTTTTTCGGTAGATATGTTAGATATATATGTATATTTACACGTGTATCGGTGGAGCTGTAACACTTCCGGCTCGTCTGTTTCCGTTGTAAGCGGCAGGGGGCGCTGTGGGGTCTCGGCGGTGTCCCAATCCGCGAACTTCACTGGAACTTTCACCCTCAAAATGTTGTAGGCTGATTAGAAAAGGAGACTTGACGGTTTCAGATGGGATTAGTTGTAAAAGGCCGTTATAACTTTAATACCGTCATTATAAAGGCGTTATAACTTTAATACCGTCATTATAAAGGCGTTATAACTTTAATACCGTCATTATAAAGGCGTTATAACTTTAATACCGTCATTATAAAGGCGTTATAACTTTAATACCGTCATTATAAAGGCGTTATAACTTTAATACCGTCATTATAAAGGCGTTATAACTTTAATACCGTCATTATAAAGGCGTTATAACTTTAATACCGTCATTATAAAGGCGTTATAACTTTAATACCGTCATTATAAAGGCGTTATAACTTTAATACCGTCATTATAAAGGCATTATAACAGACAAACATACAGAACATCAAAATGACCTTTTGATTAAGATAATCAGCAATATTCTGATTATAAGATACACACATGTAAACACATACACACACTTACATGTAAACACACGCATACTCAGAATTTGTTCTCTGTGTTTAACCCATCCAAAGTGCTCACACACACTGTCAACACACACACCGTCAACACACACACCGTCAACACACACACCGTCAACACACACACCGTCAACACACACACCGTCAACGCACACACCGTCAACACAAGGAGCAGTTGGCCACCTCAGTCATGGCCGGCCCGAGACTCGAACCATGACTTCCCCCGACTTACACACGAACACATGTACACACACATGAACACACACGAACACACACACACACGCACTCTCTCTCTCTCACACACACACACACACACACACACACACACACACACACACACACATACACATACATACATTTACACATCACTTTAGTTCAAAATTAAGAGTTAGTAATGTTATTCTGTCTCTCAAACCCACACACACTCACACACACGTGTGTGTATGGGACAGAATAACAAACTAGTGAAGCTCACAGCACCATTGAGACTCTCTATAGTCTTATAATTATATAGGGAAAGGTATTTCTGCTTGTTTAACTCACGTGTGGTGTAGTGAGGAAAAGCCTTTATTTATATACGTGTGTGTGTGTGTGTGTGTGTGTGTGTGTGTGTGTGTGTGTGTGTGTGTGTGAGAGTGTGTATAGTCACCATGTGCTCTACTGCTCGGTCTACAGAACCTAGTGCACTTGGCGCGATTTGAGACATGACCCGGTCGTGTTCTGCGCGCGTCCTGCGCATCGTTGACGCGCTCGAGTACATTGTTGCTGTTTCCGGGGAAGCGGCGCCTTGTGACGTCACTAATTCCATGGCTCTGTGTGTAAAGGCGATGAATTGAGTTGTGTTCAGGATTACAGGAGGATCTGTTACTCAGTCAGAGCTCGTGTTCTCCTCCATGTACGTGAGGTTTCTCTCCAAAGTCTTCTCAGGTCAGCTTTACTGCTTTATTAACATTACTGATGCTACATCCGGGGATTTAAGGGGCATCAGCTGGGTTTGATGGAGTGTGTAGAGCTGGAGAAGGTCCATGAGATCACAGCTTTTAGTCTTAGAGCTGGAGAAGGTCCATGAGATCACAGCTTTACTTTAGTCTTAGAGCTGGAGAAGGTCCATGAGATCACAGCTTTACTTTAGTCTTAGAGCGGGAGAAGGTCCATGAGACCACAGCTTTACTTTAGTCTTAGAGCTGGAGAAGGTCCATGAGACCACAGCTTTACTTTAGTCTTAGAGCTGGAGAAGGTCCATGAGATCACAGCTTTACTTTAGTCTTAGAGCTGGAGAAGGTCCATGAGACCACAGCTTTACTTTAGTCTTAGAGCTGGAGAAGGTCCATGAGACCACAGCTTTACTTTAGTCTTAGAGCTGGAGAAGGTCCATGAGATCACAGCTTTACTTTAGTCTTAGAGCTGGAGAAGGTCCATGAGATCACAGCTTTACTTTAGTCTTAGAGCTGGAGAAGGTCCATGAGATCACAGCTTTTAGTCTTAGAGCTGGAGAAGGTCCATGAGATCACAGCTTTACTTTAGTCTTAGAGCTGGAGAAGGTCCATGAGATCACAGCTTTACTTTAGTCTTAGAGCTGGAGAAGGTCCATGAGACCACAGCTTTACTTTAGTCTTAGATCTGGAGAAGGTCCATGAGATCACAGCTTTACTTTAGTCTTTACTTCTGTCCCAGATTCCAACTGGTCACTTTATGTCTCCCCCAATTTATGTGTGTGTGTGTGTGTGTGTGTGTGTGTGTGTGTGTGTGTGTGTGTGTGTGTGTGTGTGTGTGTGTGTGTGTGTGTGCGCACTGAGGATTTTAGTGTCCTTATGTGGTTAGCACGTTCGCCTCACACCTCCAGGGTTGGGGGGGTCGATTCCCACCTCCGCCTTGTGTGTGTGGAGTTTGCATGTTCTCCCTGTGCCTCGGGGGTTTCCTCCGGGTACTCCGGTTTCCTCCCCCGGTCCAAAGACATGCATGGTAGGTTGATTGGCATCTCTGGAAAATTGTCCGTAGTGTGTGTGTGTGTGTGAATGAGAGTGTGTGTGTGTGCCCTGTGATGGGTTGGCACTCCGTCCAGGGTGTATCCTGCCTCGATGCCCGATGACGCCTGAGATAGGCACAGGCTCCCCGTGACCCGAGAAGTTCGGATAAGCGGTAGAAGATGAAATGAGTGCACAGTGACATGAGACAATGATTCTCCAGGATTGTGGTGTTACATAACACCAAGACAAAGCTATAAAGACATAAAGTGTATCTGTGCAAACAGTCCAGGACAAGACAAACAAGACAGACAAGACAAACAAGACAGTCCAGGACAAGACAAACAAGACAGTCCAGGACAAGACAAACAAGACAGTCCAGGACAAGACAAACAAGACAGACAAGACAGTGCAGGACAAAAGACAGTGCAGGACAAGACAAACTAGACCGTGCAGGACAAGTCAGACAAGACAAGACAATGCAGGACAAAAGACAGTGCAAGACAGACAAGACAGTGCAGGACAAAAGACAGTGCAGGACAAGACAAACAAGACCGTGCAGGACAAAAGACAGTGCAGGACAAGACAGACAAGTCAATGCAGGACAAAAGACAGTGCAGGACAAGACAGTGCAAGGCAGGACAAGACAGACAAGACAATGCAGGACAAAAGACACAGTGCAGGACAAGACAGCCAAGACAGTGCAGGACAAAAGACAGACAAGACAGTGCAGGACAAAAGACATTGCAGGACAAAAGACAGTGCAGGACAAAAGACAGTGCAGGACAAGACAAACCAGACAGTGCAGACAAAAATTCAAGACAATACACAAAAAACAATAAACATAAACAGCGCAGAGTAAATACTGTGTTTAGTGTAAATACTGTGTTTAGTGTAAATACTGTGTGTTTAGTGTAAATACTGTGTGTTTAGTGTAAATACTGTGTTTAGTGTAAATACTGTGTGTTTAGTGTAAATACTGTGTGTTTAACAATATTGCGTGTGCAGTAATACTGTAATGAACACAGTGTTATAGCAGCAGTTACATGAGATAGTGAACACTGTTATAGCAGCAGTTACATGAGATAATGAACACAGTTATAGCAGCAGTTACATGAGATAGTGAACACAGTGTTATAGCAGCAGTTACATGAGATAATGAACACAGTGTTATAGCAGCAGTTACATGAGATAATGAACACAGTTATAGCAGCAGTTACATGAGATAATGAACACACTGTTATAGCAGCAGTTACATGAGATAATGAACACACTGTTATAGCAGCAGTTACATGAGATAATGAACACACTGTTATAGCAGCAGTTACATGAGATAATGAACACACTGTTATAGCAGCAGTTACATGAGATAATGAACACAGTGTTATAGCAGCATTTGCATTTGACCCATCCAAAGTGCACACACACACTGTGAACACACACCCGGAGCAGTGGGCAGCCATTTATGCTGCGGCGCCCGGGAGCAGTTGGAGGGTTCGGTGCCTTGCTCAAGGGCACCTCAGTCATGGCCGGCCCGAGACTCGAACCCACAACCTTAGGATTATGAGTCAGACTCTCTAACCATTAGGCCACGACTTGCCCCAGTGTTATAGCAGCAGTTACATGAGTGTAAATCTGTGCAGTCCATACAGTTGGTGTGTGTGTGTGTGTGTGTGTGTGTGTGTGTGTGTGTGTGTGTGTGTGTGTGTGTGTGTGTGTGTGTGTGCGGTGAGGATGTTAGTGTCCTTACACCACTGATGGATGACGTGTGATTATGTAATAAACAGGTGATTAGTGCTAACAGGACGTGTCTTATTACAGTATTAAAGTCCTGTAGGTAATTAATCAGACACATGATGTCCTCGTGATTTCACTCTGGGGCACTTAGTTAGTTAATTGCCCCCATGATGTTACACATCATCTGCCCTCTGAAGGAAACGTCCGCTTTCTCCAGCTCAGGACAAAAAAACAACTTAACACCATGTTTCACGTAAAAATATTACTAAAGTTTATTGTTGTTGTTATTATTATTATGTTTGTTGTTGTTGTTGTTGTTATTATTATTATGTTTGTTGTTGTTGTTGTTGTTATTATGTTTGTTGTTGTTGTTGTTGTTATTATTATTATGTTTGTTGTTGTTGTTATTATTATGTTTGTTGTTGTTGTTATTATTATGTTTGTTGTTGTTGTTATTATTATCAGTGTTTCCTTCTGTACAACTTAAATTCTTGAAGTTTTTATAACCTATGGAAGTTTATATTTAGAGAGGTCTAAAGGTCACAGCACTGTAGTGATGATGATGATGATGATGATGATGATGATGATGTCATGTGTGTGGTGATGTTCAGGTGATCATTAGCACGAGGCCCGTGTTCAGTTATAATGATGTTATAACAGAGATTTAGGCAGCAGAAGGTTCCAGAAGCTCCGAGCTGACCTGAGGTTAGTAAAGTGAAGCAGCTGATGGTGCTGACGCTCAGATACAGGAGCAGTGTGTGGAGCTTTACACACACACACACACACACACACACACACACACACACACACACACACACACGTCAAGAGCTGCTGTCAGTGCCAACTGTTACACACACACACCACACACACAAACACATACTCACACACACACACATGCACGCATATGAATACACATACACACACACACACACACACACACGTATGCACATCCATACACCACAGCACACCCACAACCATCACACACACCACACAGCAAGCTGCAGCAATCAAAGTGTTGTGCAATAAAAACGTTAATGTCTGAGACACAGTGTAACAGCAGGTCTCACTGTGTGTCCTGTGTGTGTGTGTGTGTGAGAGACACAGTGTAACAGCAGGTCTCACTGTGTGTCCTGTGTGTGTGTGTGTGTGTGAGAGACACAGTGTAACAGCAGGTCTCACTGTGTGTCCTGTGTGTGTGTGTGTGTGTGTGTGAGAGACACAGTGTAACAGCAGGTCTCACTGTGTGTCCTGTGTGTGTGTGTGTGAGAGACACAGTGTAACAGCAGGTCTCACTGTGTGTCCTGTGTGTGTGTGTGTGTGTGTGTGTGTGTGTGTGTGTGTGTGTGTGTGTGTGTGAGAGAGACACAGTGTAACAGCAGGTCTCACTGTGTGTCCTGTGTGTGTGTGTGTGTGTGAGAGACACAGTGTAACAGCAGGTCTCACTGTGTGTCCTGTGTGTGTGTGTGTGAGAGACGTAGTGTAACAGCAGGTCTAACTGTGTGTCCTGTGTGTGTGTGTGTGTGAGACACAGTGTAACAGCAGGTCTCACTGTGTGTCCTGTGTGTGTGTGTGTGTGTGAGAGAGACGTAGTGTAACAGCAGGTCTCACTGTGTGTCCTGTGTGTGTGTGTGTGTGTGAGAGACACAGTGTAACAGCAGGTCTCACTGTGTGTCCTGTGTGTGTGTGTGTGAGAGACGTAGTGTAACAGCAGGTCTAACTGTGTGTCCTGTGTGTGTGTGTGTGTGAGACACAGTGTAACAGCAGGTCTCACTGTGTGTCCTGTGTGTGTGTGTGTGTGTGAGAGAGACGTAGTGTAACAGCAGGTCTCACTGTGTGTCCTGTGTGTGTGTGTGTGTGTGAGAGACACAGTGTAACAGCAGGTCTCACTGTGTGTCCTGTGTGTGTGTGTGTGAGAGACGTAGTGTAACAGCAGGTCTAACTGTGTGTCCTGTGTGTGTGTGTGTGTGAGACACAGTGTAACAGCAGGTCTCACTGTGTGTCCTGTGTGTGTGTGTGTGTGTGAGAGAGACGTAGTGTAACAGCAGGTCTCACTGTGTGTCCTGTGTGTGTGTGTGTGTGAGAGACACAGTGTAACAGCAGGTCTCACTGTGTGTCCTGTGTGTGTGTGTGTGTGTGAGAGACACAGTGTAACAGCAGGTCTCACTGTGTGTCCTGTGTGTGTGTGTGAGAGACGTAGTGTAACAGCAGGTCTAACTGTGTGTCCTGTGTGTGTGTGTGTGTGAGACACAGTGTAACAGCAGGTCTCACCGTGTGTCCTGTGTGTGTGTGTGTGAGAGACGTAGTGTAACAGCAGGTCTCACTGTGTGTCCTGTGTGTGTGTGTGTGAGAGACGTAGTGTAACAGCAGGTCTCACTGTGTGTCCTGTGTGTGTGTGTGTGAGAGACACAGTGTAACAGCAGGTCTCACTGTGTGTCCTGTGTGTGTGTGTGTGAGAGACACAGTCATAACCACACCTTGTGAAACACTATGGGGCAGTGAGACATGCCTTTAGCCTGTGTTCTCTGTTAGCCTGTGTCTGCCTGTTAGCCTGTGTCTCCCTGTAGGCCAGTGTCTCCCTGTAGGCCTGTGTCTCCCTGTAGGCCTGTGTCTCCCTGTAGGCCTGTGTCTCCCTGTTAGCCTGTGTCTCCCTGTTACCCTGTGTCTCCCTGTTACCCTGTGTCTCCCTGTTAACCTGTGTCTCCCTGTTACCCTGTGTCTCCCTGTTACCCTGTGTCTCCCTGTTACCCTGTGTCTCCCTGTTAGCCTGTGTCTCCCTGTAGGCCTGTGTCTCCCTGTTAACCTGTGTCTCCCTGTAGGCCTGTGTCTCCCTGTTAACCTGTGTCACGCTGTTAACCTGTGTCTGCCTGTTACCCTCTGTCTCCCTGTAGGCCTGTGTCTCCCTGTAGGCCTGTGTCTCCCTGTAGGCCTGTGTCTCCCTGTTAGCCTGTGTCTCCCTGTTACCCTGT
>NC_062518.1:49828047-49843047 GCF_022655615.1 Tachysurus fulvidraco
CTGTAATCACACACTGTCTGTTGTTTCTGCTTTAGTGTTAAACTGCTTCTTAAACTGTTTACTGAACAAAACACTCAACACTCTGTGTGTGTGTGTGTGTGTGTGTGTGTGTGTAGCGTCTCCCTGTGTGTGTGTGTGTGTGTGTGTGTGTGTGTGTGTAGTGTCTCTGTGCTCAACCTTTATACCTGAGTTTATTAATAATGTCTTCTATCATTCCACACACACGTATACACATGCACACAAACCCATAAAGACCCATGCATACCCACAAACACACACAAAAAGACACACACCCATAAACAAACACACACACATACCCACAAACACACCCATAAACACACACACACACACCTATAAACACACACACACACCCATGAACATACACACACCCATAAACAAACACACACACACGAACAAACACACACACACACCCATGAACACACACACATACCCATAAACACACACACACACACACACACACACACATACCCATAAACACACATATATATATACCCATAAACACACACACCCATAAACAAACACACACACACGTACAAACACACACACATACCCATAAACACACATATATACCCATAAACACACACACCCATAAACACACACACACACACACCCATGAACATACACACATACCCATAAACACACACAAACCCATAACATACACACACACACACACACACACACACACACACACTTACCTGACCGACAGCACCCTGTACATTTGTGTTGTGTAATTTTTACTGACTTTTTAACTGCACCTTCAGGTCTAATAAGTAATAAAGCCGTGTGAGAATCACAGCAGTGTCTCTGTCGTGGTGTCCGAGCTGAAATACTGAAATAACTTTACACCGTTTAAAAACACGGTCGAAGTAACAATCAGGTTTGTTTTTATTTCTACACCATTTCAGTAACTGTTCCTTTTTAATAGTAACCATCGTTATTCTGATGTGTCTTTAAACCTTATTCTCATTTATTTCAATCTAAGCCTCTTCTTTATGAGCTCCTTATTATCGCTTTGTACTTCCTGAGTAATAATGATGATCTTTACTCTTTATAAGAAGTCTTGTCTGGTCCTTGTTGTTGTTCCTTAAACACTAGGTTCGGCTTGGAAGCTGTATTTTACACGTAAGTTTATATCATGTATAATCTTTATTATTAACTCTTCTTTTTCTCGTAGTAACTGCACTGAACAGAATTATAAAGGCAACACTTTGGTTTTTACGCCATTTATCATGAGCTGAAGTTTTTCTGTGTACACAAAAGGCCGATTTCTCTCAGATAGAAAACCGGTCAGTATGTGGTGCGACCAGCGTTAGCCTCACGCAGTGCGACACATCTCCTTCACATAGAGTTGATCAGGTTGTTCATCGTGACCTGTGGAATGTTGGTCCTCTCCTGAACTTGTGCAGGAACTGGAACATCGTGTATATATATACGCCGATCCAGAGCATCCCAAACATGCTGAATGTCCAGTAAGTATGCTGTCCCTGCAAGAACTGGGCATCATCATCATCATGCTGCAATATGTCCATAACATACGCCTGCCCGTACCATAACCCCACCTCCACCATGGGCCACTCCACCCACAGTGTTGACCTCAGCAAACCGCTCACCCACATAATGCCATCTATGCTGTCTGCCATTTGCCATGTACAGTGAAAACCGGGATTCATCCATGAAGAGAAGACCGGCAGAAATCGGGGGCTACTGTAGGTGGAGGAAGAAGAGATGGGAGAAGGGTTTGTATATGGAGAGAGAAGAGGTACAATAGGAATAGGGACTCCCAATGTCACAATGACAGGGAAAGGTAGAGAGCTGGTGGACATGATGGAGACAAGGATGGTAGATATAGTGTGTGTGTGTGTGTGTGTGTGTGTGCAGGAGACCAGGTGGATGTTACAAAAAGATCTCTTTGTGTTCCGTACAAAGATACGGAAACACAAAGAGACTAACTAAACAGAAATGGGGTGTAGACAGTAGACAGGATTAGAAGGAGTGAAGAGGGACGTGACAAAGACCAAAGAGAAAACAGATGCTGAGTTGTAGGACAGGTTAGACACGAGGGACGGCGAGGAGGACGTGTACAGGTCAGTGAGACAGAGGTGGAACAGATAAGGGTGAGTAAAGATGGAGATGGAAAGGTGCTGACAGGTGAGGAGAGTTTTTTGAGGAAGAGGTGAATATTGCAGAGCAGGAATGTGTGTGGACAATGATGTTAGTGCATGACATTGTGATCTGTAGTGAGAGTAGAGAGGAGGTGGAGGAACACCTGGGAAGGTGGAGGTCTGCTCAGGAAAGAAGAGGAGTGGAAGTCAGTGGTAGTGAGGCAGAGTACATGTGTGTGAACGAGAGGGAGGAAGTAGAACAGTGAGGGCTGAGGGGGCTGAGGTTGTGCAGGAGGTTATGGGGTCAACCATCCTGTGTGACGGGGAGTGTGGGAAAGAGGTGAAGAGGCGAGTGTGTGTGTGTGTGTGTGTGTGTGTGTGTGTGTGTGTGTGTGTGTGACAGAAGAGTGTCAGGAGTGGTGTGTGTGTGTGTGTGTGTGTGTGTGTGTGTGTGTGTGTGTGTGACAGAAAAGTGTCAGGAGTGGTGTGTGTGTGTGTGTGTGTGTGCCAGAAGCGTGTGTGGTGTGGTGTGTGTGTGTGTGTGTGTGTGTGTGTGTGTGTGTGACAGAAAAGTGTCAGGAGTGGTGTGTGTGTGTGTGTGACAGAAAAGTGTCAGGAGTGGTGTGTGTGTGTGTGTGTGTGTGTGTGACAGAAAAGTGTCAGGAGTGGTGTGTGTGTGTGTGTGTGTGTGACAGAAAAGTGTCAGGAGTGGTGTGTGTGTGTGTGTGTGTGTGTGACAGAAAAGTGTCAGGAGTGGTGTGTGTGTGTGTGTGTGTGTGTGTGTGTGACAGAAAAGTGTCAGGAGTGGTGTGTGTGTGTGTGTGACAGAAAAGTGTCAGGAGTGGTGTGTGTGTGTGTGTGTGTGTGTGTGTGTGACAGAAAAGTGTCAGGAGTGGTGTGTGTGTGTGTGTGTGTGTGACAGAAAAGTGTCAGGAGTGGTGTGTGTGTGTGTGTGTGTGTGTGACAGAAAAGTGTCAGGAGTGGTGTGTGTGTGTGTGTGTGTGTGACAGAAAAGTGTCAGGAGTGGTGTGTGTGTGTGTGTGTGTGTGTGTGACAGAAAAGTGTCAGGAGTGGTGTGTGTGTGTGTGTGTGTGTGTGACAGAAAAGTGTGTGGAGTGGTGTGTGTGTGTGTGTGTGTGTGTGAGAGAATAGTGTCTGGTGTGGTGTGTGTGTGTGTGTGTGTGTGTGTGTGACAGAAAAGTGTCAGGAGTGGTGTGTGTGTGTGTGTGTGTGTGACAGAAAAGTGTCAGGAGTGGTGTGTGTGTGTGTGTGTGTGTGTGACAGAATTGTGTGTGGTGTGGTGTGTGTGTGTGTGTGTGTGTGTGTGACAGAAAAGTGTCAGGAGTGGTGTGTGTGTGTGTGTGTGTGTGTGTGACAGAAAAGTGTCAGGAGTGGTGTGTGTGTGTGTGTGTGTGTGTGTGTGACAGAAAAGTGTCAGGAGTGGTGTGTGTGTGTGTGTGTGTGTGTGACAGAAAAGTGTCAGGAGTGGTGTGTGTGTGTGTGTGTGTGTGACAGAAAAGTGTCAGGAGTGTGTGTGTGTGTGTGTGACAGAAAAGTGTCAGGAGTGGTGTGTGTGTGTGTGTGTGTGTGTGTGTGACAAGAGTGTCAGTAATGAAAGGAAAGGTGTAGAAGACAGCAGTGAGAGCAGCTCTGCTGTATGGGTTAGAGACTAGTAGTGAGGAAAAGACATGAGGCAGAGATGGAGGTAGCAGAGATGGAGGTAGCAGAGATGGAGGTAGCAGAGATGGAGGTAGCAGAGATGGAGGTAGCAGAGATGGAGGTAGCAGAGATGAGGATGTTGAGGTTCTCTTTAGGAGTGACGAGGATGGACAGGATTAGGAAGGAGCACATCAGAGGGACAGCTCAGGTTGTCTGTTTTGGGGACATGTACAGAGGACGGAGATGTTATACTGGTAGAAGGATGTTGGAGATGGAGCTGCAGGTCAGAGGTCATGAGGAAGGACAAAGAGGAGATCTAGAGATGTGTTACATGAGGACATGAAGGTCAGTGGTGTGAGAGTCGAGGATGATGATGATAGAGTCAGGTGGGAACTGATGATTCACTGTGTGACTCCTAACGGGAAAAGACCAAAGAGGAGAGGAGAAGAAAGTCATGACACTTTACTCCAGTAACACAATCTGTGTTGTTATAAAGCTGACTTTAAAATGCTACTTTAATCAGAACGGTAGGAAATGTGTGGCATGAAAAGTAACATGACGTTAACACACACACACACACCAACACTAACACACACACACACACACACACACACACACACACACACAGAAATGTCTTTCATCACAGCCGTACAAATGTCTGTGTTAAATGTTTACATTCGTTAATTTTCAGTCAGAATGTAAGAACAGAAGCTGATGGAATGAACGCTGTTAGCTTAGCAATAATGCTTGAGAACCAGACAGAAAGGGGTGGAGTCTGTGAGCATGGCCACGCCCCTTCACGTGACCACACTTACGGTTTTCTTATTAACAATAATACAAAATTTGCGACTTAGCAAGCTCGTAGCATTTGGAGTTCAGGTATAAACGTCGGGTACATCATGTAACAGACACGACTCGTAAACATGTAAAGGGGAGGGGCATCAGAGCACAGCCACGCCCCCGTCACAGCGGCTAGTGATCATGTTTCCTATTTCAGTCCACGTGTCCAGGAGCGGGTCGTAAATCTCCACCGAGTCCACAGTGACCGGAGCCGAGAAGTCCCTCCCAGAGTTCCGACCGCCGATGGCATACAGCAGCCCGTTAACGGCGGCTACGCTAACCCCGGCGCGTGCCACCGACATGGACGCCACCTCCACCCACCGCTCCTGAGAAACGACACACAAGTTAGCGTAACTTTCTTTTAAAAACACCAGCAGGCCATTGCTATTAAAATGGCTAGTGAGCTAGCTATGCTAACATGTTCGATTAGCTCAGACCTCCTCAGGACAGTATTTCTCCACAGTGTCCAGCGATCCGAGAGCCTCGTTCCATCCCCCCACCGCGTAGATGGCGTTATTGATCGAGGCCACGCCCACATACGCCCGCCGCGTCATCATGACCGGCAGAGCTCGCCAGCGGCGGGAAATGGGGTCGTAGACCTCGGCCGAACGGAGCTCCACCCCCTCGTCGCTGATCCCACCAATCACGTAGACGGAACCTGATGGTGGCGGACGATAAACTTTGTTACTATGGAGATAAACAGATTCACTGTGTTTGTAATTGTTTTTTCTTTACCTTGTAGCTCACAACAGCCGAAGTAGTACCGTGGTACGGGCATGTTCTCGATCACCTCCCACTTATTCTCCTCAGGATCATAACGCTCCATCGTCTTGCCGATTTCAGAACCAATCCAGCCTCCTGTAGGGGTCAGAGGTCACACAGAGGTCATAACTACATTTCCCATAATGCTTTAGCCCAGGCTGTAGTTCTGGTGTTGATGATAAATGTAGTGTGATTGTGATAGTTACTGCTGTGTGTGTGTGTGTGTGTGTGTGTGTACCGAGTGCATAGAGAGCCCCGTTGCACGGACAAACCCCGACTCCACAGCGTGGGAAGTTGAGCGATGCGACAGCAGCCCACTGTTTGGTAACGGGGTCGTAGCGCTCCGTACAGTCGAAGATCATCGAGTCCTTCTCACCTGAGACACCGAACAGACGTCATACATCCACTTTTCCTGAGCGCAAGGTTAAGTCGAGTAAATTAAACCACGTGCTCACCTCCGATGACGTAGATCATGCCGTCGAGGACGGCGACGCCCAGGCCGCTGCGGGCCTGATGGAGGGAGGAGACTGTGGTCCAGAACTGACTGAACGAATCAAATCGCTCCACACAACTCAAGGCTCGACTGTCACTCCACCTGCCTCCCTGCAGACGAGTGTAACCTCCTGGTGCAGTGAGAAAGGGTACGAGAGTGTCAGAGATATGAAGGAGACTGAGAAACACACACACACACACACACACACACACACACAGTTTACCAATGGCGTAGAGGTATTTGCGTGCTTTCCTACGGGGCCGAGTCTTTGAGGGTTGTGCGACTGTTTTGGAGTCTTTAGGGGTTTTGGTTGACTCTGTGTATTCTCTCAGCAGGGTCTGCAGCGCCACCCGCAGGCTGAAGTCACTCACTCCTGTCACACACAACTACCCTGTAACTATAATGTAACATTAGAATGCTATACTCAGTAAATATCACCTCTTAGATTAAAGACCTTACCCTCGATGTAGGCGTAGAGCCTTTGAGGAGACAGCAGGGGGAAGCGGATGGGCTCCAGAACTTCCACCATGTGCTTCTTCCTGTGTGTGATGTCATGGAGAAGCCAGCTCATGGCTGCTGTAAACACCTGGTACTCGTCCTCGATCCTCAACTCCTCACTGCGCAGCAAGCATGCAAGCTGATCCTTCGACAGGCTGGAGAACTCCTCCTCCTCACACACCTAACACTCAGAGTTATCGGTACAGTCAGGGGGTTAAACTCACACACACACACACACACAGAGTTAAAGGTACAGTCAGGTGTGCTGGAGGCTGGGGCTCACCTGTAGGAAGTGGGCGTGGATGTAGTTCTGAGTGAACTCTAGGAGCTCGTTGTAGCTGATCTGTTCCAGGAACTGATAAATTCCGACACAGTTACTCGGCTCCATGTGGCTCCTCAGAAACTCCCCACAGATAAGCACGAGCTCGCCGAGCTGCAGCATGTCGGCCGCCATCGTGAGATCCTGAACGTTCTCCACCGTCACCTCCACACAGCCTCTCACACACAAATAATACACTAAATAAATGCCTGTGTCTGTGTGTCTGAATCAGGTGACTATTGACGTAGGGACCTGGGGATCTACCGGTGCAGTATATGTCCCAGTGGGTCTACACGTGCCCATTACTATTCACTCACCTGTGCACATTTGTATCTACCTGTGTATATAAACTCCAGAAGACACTCAAACACGTCTGGGTCCACCCCAGCGATGTGCACTTCCTCCTCACGTGCCTCGCTCATGGCGGAGTTAAAGAGGGCAGAGAAGTACGGCCCGCTGGCCGCCAGGACCAACCGGTGGACCCGGAACGTCCGACCTCCTACCAGCAGACGCACATCACACAGCTCTGAGTGCAGACGCATCTTATTCATCTGAGCCAGCAGCAAGTGTGCATGATGCTCAGAAGAACGACAAGAACCATCCTTTATTCTTGTAGCTCTGATGTCGCTCACACCCGAGGGTGGGGCTAAGCCTGACTGGCAGGTGGATGACATTGTGGTGATGGGACGACCCTCAAACCCGCCGTTACCTACAAATGACTTAAAACAGCAGACATGGTTTCTGTCATATATATCTGTATATGAGGTAATGAAGGTTCAAAGGTCACAGTGGTAGCAAAGTGATTCTGCTCTTATACATGTCTTTAATGTATTATTATATATTAGATATATATCTCTGAATCCTGTCAGCAGCTGGAGATGATGACGTCAGTGTGAGATCCAGATCATCAGGTGTATAAAATCTCCTCATATCAGCATTTTCCTGTGGAACAGAAGAACACAGCTTATGTAAACAACACTGCGCATGCGCAGTAAGGGGCGCAGCTCATACAGATGAAACAAACACAAGTATAATGCAAACCATTCCGGATGTTATTAAGGTTTTTACTCAGATTTATACACATTATAAGTGTTGAATAGAGTGAAATAAAGTGTATATATATCCCGCTACAGTGTGCTTCTCTTACCAGCCGTGTTTTGGGTTGTTTAATGATTATTTTCACCGCAGCTCAACACAGCACTTCCGCATTTCTATCGATTTCTCTGTGATCAACATTCAGACCTGACGGTCAGATCGCCGAACTCCGAAAAACCTCGAAATTTGTGTTTTTATGTGCTTTTTTTTACATGCACTTTTATTTTCTTTACTTAGTGATAATCAATAAATAATAAAGAATATCACCTTTAATATCTAATCTTTAACTTAATGACATTTTAAATGTTTAAACGTCCTACTGTGATGTTGCAGTTATTAGAGCAAGTGAACTATGGACGTAATAAATCTACATCATTTGTATGTGAACATATGTAACGTTTATAACAGAATAAATCTTCTCTAGAGTGATTAATTATATGATGGAGAGTCGCATATGTTTATGACCTCGTATTGACTCCATGACCTTTCCAACATGGCGGACGCGTAGCGGCGGTGCGGTCGTTCTCGCGAGATCTCGCGCGATTTGCAGTTCTCGCGCGATGTGGAGCTCCAGCGCGTCAGTGTTGTTAAGGCCTTTAGTCTGTTTTGTGTCGGAGGTGATAAAAGCTACAGATACTAACTCACTGTGAGGCTGTGGAAGTTCAGCTGATACACAACAACTTTAAACTGCTTTAAACTACTAGATCGGATATTTATTTCAACATCAAAACACTTCTTTATCCTGTTTACACAGATATGGTGAGTTTTAATAAAGTTTCTTCTGCCTGAAGTTAATAAAGGTCTGTAATAAGTTTCAGTGTCATTATTATTATTATTATTATTATTATTATTATTATTATTATTGTTGTTTTTGTTGTTGTTGTTATTTCTTTTGTTGTTGTTATCATTGTTGTTATTATTATTGTTGTTGTTATTGTTATTATTGTTGTTGTTATTATTACTATTATTATTAATAAGAATTAATATTGTTTTATTGTTGTTTATTTTATTATTATTGTTATTATTATTAATAAGATTTATTATTATTATTGTTGTTGCTGTTATTATTATTATTGTTGTTGTCGTTGTTATTATTTCTTTTGTTATTATTATTGTTGTTGTTGTTGTTATTATTATTATTTCTTTTGTTGTTGTTATTATTGTTGTTATTATTATTGTTATTATTATTAATAAGAATTATTATTGTTTTATTGTTATTTATTTTATTACTATTGTTATTATTATTAATAAGAATTATTATTATTATTATTATTATTATTATTATTAACTGTGCATTTATCTTAACCGCTGGCCATAAATGTGTCAGTTAAAGTTAGTTAAAGGGATCTTCCATAGTAGAAGAGATACTTGAAATATTATTGTGTGTGTGTGTGTGTATGTGTGTGTGTTGCAGGATGAAGACAGCCCTCCCTCTCTTGTTAATGTGTGTTTACTGAGTGTGTGTCAAAGCCTTGACACCCTGTGCAGTGTGTGTGATGACGGATCACTGCGTCTTCGATCCTGTCCGATTTTTCCACCAGAACTGTCCGATTTGTTACTGAGCACCATGACAGATGAAGGTGATCAGAGGGGCCAGCTCTTTTCAAGGGGGAAGAAGCTAACACATCCTCTAACTCATCCTATAATATAAGTAGCTAACACATCCTCTAACTCATCCTATAATATAAGTAGCTAACACATCCTCTAACACATCCTATAATATAAGTAGCTAACACATCCTCTAACTCATCCTATAATATAAGTAGCTAACACATCCTCTAACTCATCCTATAATATAAGTAGCTAACACATCCTCTAACTCATCCTATAATATAAGTAGCTAACATCCTCTAACTCATCCTATAATATAAGTAGCTAACACATCCTCTAACTCATCCTATAATATAAGTAGCTAACACATCCTCTAACTCATCCTATAATATAAGTAGCTAACACATCCTCTAACTCATCCTATAATATAAGTAGCTAACACATCCTCTAACTCATCCTATAATATAAGTAGCTAACTCATCCTATAATATAAGTAGCTAACACATCCTCTAACTCATCCTATAATATAAGTAGCTAACACATCCTCTAACTCATCCTATAATATAAGTAGCTAACACATCCTCTAACACATCCTATAATATAAGTAGCTAACATCCTCTAACTCATCCTATAATATAAGTAGCTAACACATCCTCTAACTCATCCTATAATATAAGTAGCTAACACATCCTCTAACTCATCCTATAATATAAGTAGCTAACATCCTCTAACTCATCCTATAATATAAGTAGCTAACATCCTCTAACTCATCCTATAATATAAGTAGCTAACACATCCTCTAACTCATCCTATAATATAAGTAGCTAACACATCCTCTAACTCATCCTATAATATAAGTAGCTAACACATCCTCTAACTCATCCTATAATATAAGTAGCTAACATCCTCTAACTCATCCTATAATATAAGTAGCTAACATCCTCTAACTCATCCTATAATATAAGTAGCTAACACATCCTCTAACTCATCCTATAATATAAGTAGCTAACACATCCTCTAACTCATCCTATAATATAAGTAGCTAACACATCCTCTAACTCATCCTATAATATAAGTAGCTAACACATCCTCTAACTCATCCTATAATATAAGTAGCTAACACATCCTCTAACTCATCCTATAATATAAGTAGCTAACACATCCTCTAACTCATCCTATAATATAAGTAGCTAACACATCCTCTAACTCATCCTATAATATAAGTAGCTAACACATCCTCTAACACATCCTATAATATAAGTAGCTAACATCCTCTAACTCATCCTATAATATAAGTAGCTAACACATCCTCTAACTCATCCTATAATATAAGTAGCTAACACATCCTCTAACTCATCCTATAATATAAGTAGCTAACATCCTCTAACTCATCCTATAATATAAGTAGCTAACATCCTCTAACTCATCCTATAATATAAGTAGCTAACACATCCTCTAACTCATCCTATAATATAAGTAGCTAACATATCCTCTAACTCATCCTATAATATAAGTAGCTAACATCCTCTAACTCATCCTATAATATAAGTAGCTAACATCCTCTAACTCATCCTATAATATAAGTAGCTAACATCCTCTAACTCATCCTATAATATAAGTAGCTAACATCCTCTAACTCATCCTATAATATAAGTAGCTAACACATCCTCTAACTCATCCTATAATATAAGTAGCTAACATCCTCTAACTCATCCTATAATATAAGTAGCTAACATCCTCTAACTCATCCTATAATATATGTAGCTAAAACATCCTCTAACTCATCCTATAATATAAGTAGCTAACACATCCTCTAACTCATCCTATAATATAAGTAGCTAACACATCCTCTAACTCATCCTATAATATAAGTAGCTAACACATCCTCTAACTCATCCTATAATATAAGTAGCTAACACATCCTCTAACTCATCCTATAATATAAGTAGCTAACACATCCTCTAACTCATCCTATAATATAAGTAGCTAACACATCCTCTAACTCATCCTATAATATAAGTAGCTAACACATCCTCTAACTCATCCTATAATATAAGTAGCTAACACATCCTCTAACTCATCCTATAATATAAGTAGCTAACACATCCTCTAACTCATCCTATAATATAAGTAGCTAACATCCTCTAACTCATCCTATAATATAAGTAGCTAACATCCTCTAACTCATCCTATAATATAAGTAGCTAACACATCCTCTAACTCATCCTATAATATAAGTAGCTAACATATCCTCTAACTCATCCTATAATATAAGTAGCTAACACATCCTCTAACTCATCCTATAATATAAGTAGCTAACATCCTCTAACTCATCCTATAATATAAGTAGCTAACATCCTCTAACTCATCCTATAATATAAGTAGCTAACATCCTCTAACTCATCCTATAATATAAGTAGCTAACATCCTCTAACTCATCCTATAATATAGGTAGCTAACCATCCTCTAACTCATCCTATAATATAAGTATCTAACATCCTCTAACTCATCCTATAATATAAGTAGCTAACATCCTCTAACTCATCCTATAATATAAGTAGCTAACATCCTCTAACTCATCCTATAATATAAGTAGCTAACATCCTCTAACTCATCCTATAATATAAGTAGCTAACATCCTCTAACTCATCCTATAATATAAGTAGCTAACACATCCTCTAACTCATCCTATAATATAAGTAGCTAACACATCCTCTAACTCATCCTATAATATAAGTAGCTAACATCCTCTAACTCATCCTATAATATAAGTAGCTAACATCCTCTAACTCATCCTATAATATAAGTAGCTAACATCCTCTAACTCATCCTATAATATAAGTAGCTAACATCCTCTAACTCATCCTATAATATAAGTAGCTAACACATCCTCTAACTCATCCTATAATATAAGTAGCTAACATCCTCTAACTCATCCTATAAGTAGCTAACACATCCTCTAACTCATCCTATAATATAAGTAGCTAACACATCCTCTAACTCATCCTATAATATAAGTAGCTAACATCCTCTAACTCATCCTATAATATAAGTAGCTAACACATCCTCTAACTCATCCTATAATATAAGTAGCTAACACATCCTCTAACTCATCCTATAATATAAGTAGCTAACTCATCCTATAATATAAGTAGCTAACACATCCTCTAACTCATCCTATAATATAAGTAGCTAACACATCCTCTAACTCATCCTATAATATAAGTAGCTAACACATCCTCTAACTCATCCTATAATATAAGTAGCTAACACATCCTCTAACTCATCCTATAATATAAGTAGCTAACATCCTCTAACACATCCTATAATATAAGTAGCTAACACATCCTCTAACTCATCCTATAATATAAGTAGCTAACATCCTCTAACACATCCTATAATATAAGTAGCTAACACATCCTATAATATAAGTAGCTAACACATCCTATAATATAAGTAGCTAACACATCCTATAATATAAGTAGCTAACACATCCTATAATATAAGTAGCTAACACATCCTATAATATAAGTAGCTAACACATCCTATAATATAAGTAGCTAACACATCCTATAATATAAGTAGCTAACACATCCTATAATATAAGTAGCTAACACATCCTCTAACTCATCCTATAATATAAGTAGCTAACATCCTCTAACTCATCCTATAATATAAGTAGCTAACACATCCTCTAACACATCCTATAATATAAGTAGCTAACACATCCTATAATATAAGTAGCTAACACATCCTATAATATAAGTAGCTAACACATCCTATAATATAAGTAGCTAACACATCCTATAATATAAGTAGCTAACACATCCTATAATATAAGTAGCTAACACATCCTCTAAAAAGCCAAAAAGGTCACCAGAGGATGTCATGGAGCAATTTTGCTTAAATCACTATAATCATCTGCACAGCAAAATGTGTTACATGAAGAAGGAAGATTTTCTGAAGGCTGGAGAAGAATAGTCTGAATTCTGAAGAATAAAAACAATATAGTTATAAAACAATACAAAAGAATAGAAAAAACAGTGGGAGTGTGGGAAAATAATAGTGATCAGTGATTAATCACAAGGACCAGTGGTGATCAGTGATTAGTAATAAGGACCAGTGGTGATCAGTGATTAGTAATAAGGACCAGTGGTGATCAGTGATTAGTGATCAGTGATTAGTAATAAGGACCAGTGGTGATCAGTGATTAGTGATCAGTGATTAGTAATAAGGACCAGTGGTGATCAGTGATTAGTAATAAGGACCAGTGGTGATCAGTGATTAGTAATAAGGACCAGTGGTGATCAGTGATTAGTAATAAGGACCAGTGGTGATCAGTGGTTAGTGATCAGTGATTAGTAATAAGGACGGGTGCTGATCAGTGATTAGTAATAAGGACCAGTGGTGATCAGTGATTAGTAATAAGGACCAGTGGTGATCAGTGATTAGTAATAAGGACCAGTGGTGATCAGTGATTAGTAATAAGGACCAGTGGTGATCAGTGATTAGTAATAAGGACCAGTGGTGATCAGTGATTTGTAATAAGGACCAGTGGTGATCAGTGATTTGTAATAAGGACCAGTGGTGATCAGTGATTTGTAATAAGGACCAGTGGTGATCAGTGATTTGTAATAAGGACCAGTGGTGATCAGTGATTAGTAATAAGGACGGATGGTGATCAGTGATTAGTAATAAGGACCAGTGGTGATCAGTGATTAGTGATCAGTGATTAGTAATAAGGACCAGTGGTGATCAGTGATTAGTAATAAGGACCAGTGGTGATTAGTAATAAGGACCAGTGGTGATCAGTGATTAGTAATAAGGACTGTAGTACTACGTGGTCTGTAATATACTAAGTCAGACGTGGTCTGTAATTGGTTATCAGAAACAAATGAACTATTTAATTATTAACAGTATGCTGTGATTTCTAGCAAGAACACAACACATGAAATGTATCAGTTGTAGTGAGGAGTGATGAGTGATGAGTGAGGAGTGAGGGGTGATGAGTGAGGGGTGAGGAGTGAGGGGTGATGAGTGAGGGGTGATGAGTGAGGAGTGAGGAGTGATGAGTGAGGGGTGAGGAGTGATGAGTGAGGGGTGATGAGTGAGGGGTGATGAGTGAGGAGTGAGGGGTGATGAGTGAGGAGTGATGAGTGAGGGGTGATGAGTGAGGGGTGATGAGTGATGGGTGATGAGTGAGGGGTGATGAGTGAGGGGTGATGAGTGAGGAGTGAGGGGTGATGAGTGATGAGTGAGGAGTGATGAGTGAGGGGTGATGAGTGAGGAGTGAGGGGTGATGAGTGAGGAGTGATGAGTGAGGAGTGAGGAGTGATGAGTGAGGAGTGATGAGTGAGGAGTGAGGAGTGATGAGTGGTCCTTATGGAGTGAGCTCTTTCCACTAGTATAACCAGCAGTAGTGATGTGAGCTGGAGAACAGTATGGTGAACAGTAGGATGAAGTGTTGGACGTTCACTAAATGAGAGGTCACTAAATTTGATGATAAAGAGGTCTAATATAAATCACTAAATGAGCAACACTATCATCACTATGTCAGTGTGAGTAGTCCCCTATTATAATGCCACTTAACTCTCTCAGATCAGGCACGTTCCATGTACATATAATACTGCTAATAATAACGTGCTATCTTTCTTCTTCTC
>NC_062518.1:49848047-49853047 GCF_022655615.1 Tachysurus fulvidraco
AGCAGAGTGTGATACTTTACACTTTAATCTTTATTATTATTTAATCAAGACAGTGAATCAATCAACACGAATCGAATCGTAATTGACTGAATCGTGAATCAATCTGTGTGAATTGAACATGAATAAAATATTGATTCGTATGAATGAATCGTGAATCATGAGTCATGAATTGATCTTATTACACATTCTACAGGAACATTACTTCTCCATGTTTGTTTGTTGTTTTTTCCATCCAGAAAACTAATGCTTTTTTCATACACAAGGATGTTCAGAAACCACTTTCCTTCAAAGATTTTGGAATCATTTTTGAAGTAATTGTGTGTTTTTTTTTAAGGGTTGATTAATACCATCACCTTGTGTTTTTGTAGTAAGCATCAGTTTGACTGAATTATCATAACGTGAAACTTTCAAACCATAACAAGGTCCTAATAAAGTCAGGTGATGACAATGTGTGAATTTGACACTAAAATCTCACCTGTGATTAATATAAACAGTAAGTAAATGAATGTGGGTGTGTCCTAAATTAGCATATTCATATATGCAAAGATTATTGTGTTTTTAATAAGGCTAAAGATGTCCCTGTGTGTATGTGTGTGTGTGTGTGTGTGTGTGTGTGTGTGTGTGTGTGTGTGTGTGTGTGTGTGTGTGTGTGTGTGTGTGTGTGTGTGTGTGTGTGTAGTGTCTCACTACAGGAGGATGCTGGAGGAGGAGGGCGGCTTGGACGTACTCCGCACACTGACCTCTGACCCCAATACACACAGCGATGTACACTCATTTGCCACAGACACACTCCACCTGGTGGAGGGACAAAGTTTGACACACACCTCAACTTGAATTTGTATGCAGAAGAATTTGGTGCAGAAGATCTAATAATGACATCGTATAAGTTATTGACTGAAACACACATTAAACTCATATCTGCTTTAGTTCTGTAAGAGACAGTTAAAAAAGACAGATTTGAACTTTTATTTATTATTAAAAATATACAATTATTCATAATATTAAGTGGAATTGTATTTTGTTATTCAAAAAAAATGGGGAAGAATTATCGATAATTTAAAAACATTAGCACTGATACGGAATCACGGATGAGATGGTAGACTCTGATTGGTCCTATAAAAACAACATATTCCTCTGATTGGTCCTGTATAAACAACACATTTCTCTGATTGGTCCTGTATAAACAACATACTCCTCTGATTGGTCCTATAAAAACAACACATTTCTCTGATTGGTCCTATAAAAACAACATATTCCTCTGATTGGTCCTGTATAAACAACATATTCCTCTGATTGGTCCTATAAAAACAACATACTCCTCTGATTGGTCCTGTATAAACAACATATTCCTCTGATTGGTCCTGTATAAACAACATACTCCTCTGATTGGTCCTGTATAAACAACACATTTCTCTGATTGGTCCTGTATAAACAACATACTCCTCTGATTGGTCCTGTATAAACAGCATATTCCTCTGATCTTTACATTTATATTTTGTAAAGTCTAACACATAAACACTTACATGTTTAAATTGTATGTGTTTAAAATCGAAATGAATCTGAATTCGATTAAAATAATTGATATGTTTGCTACGTTCTCACTTTAATCATCTACTTCCGGGAATATCGGGTCTCCATGGAAACGCGTTGCCAGGGTAACGCACGCGCTTCGAAGCCGAGGTCAGGTTTGTCCGACTATCGGAAATAATTTACCTCCAAATTCTTCTGTTGTTTTAGAGAAAACTTTTCTTCTGACTCGCTGTTGACACTAAAGTAGGTGTCACTCACACTGACCTGAACAGTAAGTGTTATTATCACCATATAACACCTGTATTTGTACAGTGTAGAGCATATAACACCTGTATTTGTACAGTGTAGAGCATATAACACCTGTATTTGTACAGTGTAGAGCATATAACACCTGTATTTGTACACAGTGTAGAGCATATAACACCTGTATTTGTACAGTGTAGAGCATATAACACCTGTATTTGTACACAGTGTAGAGCATATAACACCTGTATTTGTACAGTGTAGAGCATATAACACCTGTATTTGTACAGTGTAGAGCATATAACACCTGTATTTGTACAGTGTAGAGCATATAACACCTGTATTTGTACACAGTGTAGAGCATATAACACCTGTATTTGTACAGTGTAGAGCATATAACACCTGTATTTGTACAGTGTAGAGCATATAACACCTGTATTTGTACACAGTGTAGAGCATATAACACCTGTATTTGTACACAGTGTAGAGCATATAACACCTGTATTTGTACACTATGTACAGCATATAACACCTGTATTTGTACACAGTGTAGAGCATATAACACCTGTATTTGTACAGTGTAGAGCATATAACACCTGTATTTGTACAGTGTAGAGCATATAACACCTGTATTTGTACAGTGTAGAGCATATAACACCTGTATTTGTACACAGTGTAGAGCATATAACACCTGTATTTGTACAGTGTAGAGCATATAACACCTGTATTTGTACAGTGTAGAGCATATAACACCTGTATTTGTACACAGTGTAGAGCATATAACACCTGTATTTGTACAGTGTAGAGCATATAACACCTGTATTTGTACTGTGTAGAGCATATAACACCTGTATTTGTACAGTGTAGAGCATATAACACCTGTATTTGTACAGTGTGTAGAGCATATAACACCTGTATTTGTACACAGTGTAGAGCATATAACACCTGTATTTGTACACAGTGTAGAGCATATAACACCTGTATTTGTACACAGTGTAGAGCATATAACACCTGTATTTGTACAGTGTAGAGCATATAACACCTGTATTTGTACACAGTGTAGAGCATATAACACCTGTATTTGTACAGTGTAGAGCATATAACACCTGTATTTGTACACAGTGTAGAGCATATAACACCTGTATTTGTACAGTGTAGAGCATATAACACCTGTATTTGTACACAGTGTAGAGCATATAACACCTGTATTTGTACACAGTGTAGAGCATATAACACCTGTATTTGTACACAGTGTAGAGCATATAACACCTGTATTTGTACAGTGTAGAGCATATAACACCTGTATTTGTACACAGTGTAGAGCATATAACACCTGTATTTGTACACTATGTACAGCATATAACACCTGTATTTGTACACAGTGTAGAGCATATAACACCTGTATTTGTACACAGTGTAGAGCATATAACACCTGTATTTGTACAGTGTAGAGCATATAACACCTGTATTTGTACTGTGTAGAGCATATAACACCTGTATTTGTACACAGTGTAGAGCATATAACACCTGTATTTGTACACAGTGTAGAGCATATAACACCTGTATTTGTACACAGTGTAGAGCATATAACACCTGTATTTGTACAGTGTAGAGCATATAACACCTGTATTTGTACAGTGTAGAGCATATAACACCTGTATTTGTACAGTGTAGAGCATATAACACCTGTATTTGTACACTGTGTAGAGCATATAACACCTGTATTTGTACAGTGTAGAGCATATAACACCTGTATTTGTACAGTGTAGAGCATATAACACCTGTATTTGTACAGTGTAGAGCATATAACACCTGTATTTGTACAGTGTAGAGCATATAACACCTGTATTTGTACACAGTGTAGAGCATATAACACCTGTATTTGTACAGTGTAGAGCATATAACACCTGTATTTGTACACAGTGTAGAGCATATAACACCTGTATTTGTACACAGTGTAGAGCATATAACACCTGTATTTGTACAGTGTAGAGCATATAACACCTGTATTTGTACACAGTGTAGAGCATATAACACCTGTATTTGTACACTATGTACAGCATATAACACCTGTATTTGTACACAGTGTAGAGCATATAACACCTGTATTTGTACACAGTGTAGAGCATATAACACCTGTATTTGTACAGTGTAGAGCATATAACACCTGTATTTGTACACAGTGTAGAGCATATAACACCTGTATTTGTACACAGTGTAGAGCATATAACACCTGTATTTGTACACAGTGTAGAGCATATAACACCTGTATTTGTACAGTGTAGAGCATATAACACCTGTATTTGTACAGTGTGTAGAGCATATAACACCTGTATTTGTACACAGTGTAGAGCATATAACACCTGTATTTGTACTGTGTAGAGCATATAACACCTGTATTTGTACACAGTGTAGAGCATATAACACCTGTATTTGTACACAGTGTAGAGCATATAACACCTGTATTTGTACACTATGTACAGCATATAACACCTGTATTTGTACAGTGTAGAGCATATAACACCTGTATTTGTACAGTGTAGAGCATATAACACCTGTATTTGTACACTATGTACAGCATATAACACCTGTATTTGTACACTATGTACAGCATATAACACCTGTATTTGTACAGTGTAGAGCATATAACACCTGTATTTGTACACTGTGTAGAGCATATAACACCTGTATTTGTACAGTGTAGAGCATATAACACCTGTATTTGTACAGTGTAGAGCATATAACACCTGTATTTGTACAGTGTAGAGCATATAACACCTGTATTTGTACACAGTGTAGAGCATATAACACCTGTATTTGTACACAGTGTAGAGCATATAACACCTGTATTTGTACACAGTGTAGAGCATATAACACCTGTATTTGTACAGTGTAGAGCATATAACACCTGTATTTGTACAGTGTAGAGCATATAACACCTGTATTTGTACTGTGTAGAGCATATAACACCTGTATTTGTACACAGTGTAGAGCATATAACACCTGTATTTGTACACAGTGTAGAGCATATAACACCTGTATTTGTACACTATGTACAGCATATAACACCTGTATTTGTACAGTGTAGAGCATATAACACCTGTATTTGTACAGTGTAGAGCATATAACACCTGTATTTGTACACTATGTACAGCATATAACACCTGTATTTGTACACTATGTACAGCATATAACACCTGTATTTGTACAGTGTAGAGCATATAACA
>NC_062518.1:49860547-49865547 GCF_022655615.1 Tachysurus fulvidraco
CTCAGGTCAGTTTCTACAGTCATCATACCCATGTTACTGTACTATACACATTAACCTAATCATTATAAACACTAACAGTGGGATTATAAATGATTATAAACACAGACTGTGGGATTATAAATCATTATAAACACTAACAGTGGGATTATAAATGATTATAAACACAGACTGTGGGATTATAAATCATTATAAACACTAACAGTTGGATTATAAATGATTATAAACACTGAGAGTGGGATTATAAATTGTTATAAACACTGAGAGTGGGATTATAAATCATTATAAATGCTGAGAGTGGGATTATAAATCATTATACTCACTGAGAGTGGGATTATAAATCATTATAAACTCTGAGAGTGGGATTATAAATCATTACTCGTGTATAACTGTGGACTAAATGGTCAAACATGTGTCCTATGTATAAGTGCTTCTATCCCCAGAGATCCTATGTGTCTTCAGGCTCCATGTGAAGAAGCTCAGCAGCAGCGAGCAGCTCCTGTAGGAGCTCCATGTTTACACTGTTTGTTATGGTTGTGTATGTTTTGTGTATTAATACAGAGATGGTTCGGAGGCTCGGTGCTCTGTATGTGCTGCTCTACAGGTTCAGTCTTCAGAGTTTAAAGCACTGTGTCAGGCAGCTAATGTGGAGAGAGACCGACTGCTGGAGCTCACTAAAGTTCAACAGAAGAGGTTTGCTGAAAAATATTGACCTAATAATTCTCTTTCTATTTTTGTGGCCACACAGAAGTGAGTATTTGTATGATGCATTTCTCTTTTTTTTCATCTAGGGAAGTCGATGCCATTCAGAAGTGTGCAGATGCCGAGCAGAAGCTCCGGGAAGAACGTCACCGCTGTGTGCTTCTGGAGCAGCAGCTGGAGAGACTCAAGTTAGACTCTGAAAAAGCACAAAGAGTCCATCGCAGCAGGACAGGTGCAGTAGGCGACGTACAGGTGTAACTTCCTACGGGACACGAGTGAGTTTACTAGAGAAAACTATAGTGCTTACATGCGTTGTGTTTGATTGTGTTCGATGCAGGGAGCTTGAATGTATCTGAGAAACAGGACAGCAGTCTTTTACACAGAAGAGCCGTGGTGTCAGCGCACCATGCCCAGGCCAGTGAACTCAGCTCACGGTGAGTCTTACTTTCCCTTGTTTGTTCAGATAGCATTCATTATATTTGCAGCTAAACTCTACTCCTTGCTGTAGACACGCTGCCCAGCAGGAGGAGCTAGAGGCTCTGAGGTCATCGCTGGAGCAAGTTTTGCAGGCTAAAGAGGAGGACCTGCAGCTCTACAGCACCATGATCAGTCAGGTCAAGCAAGTCTTCATTCAGGCTCTCCGGCAACACAAACAGAGTTCAAACCCAGAAACGTAGCGTAACGGTCTTCTTCCCTTCCGTCAGATGTGGACTCCTGCAGACGCAGAGCATTGCAGCTCCGAAAGCCTAGCAATCCGGATGGCCAGCGTTTTATCAGTTAGGCTGATACCAGATTTTAGCGTAGAGGCTCTATTGTAGCCCAAAATCTAACATCACATGTAACATCAGCCAACTAGATCAAGTACCATGAGCCTCACGGTAAATATACATTGACCCTATTTACTGTAGAGTGTCACCCAGATGAGGATGAGGATCCCTTCTGAGTCTGGTTCCTCTCAAGGCCTCATCTCATCTCAGGGAGTTTGTCCTCACCGCCGTCACCTCCGGCCTGCTCATTAGGGATAGGGATAGATGTATAGTATCTTAAATTTAAAATTTTAATCTCTAATTGTATATATTCATTTATTTCTTTATAAAAATGTAACCTTCAAACATTAGATTTCAATCTTCAAGCTTAAGATCTTAGTAGCTGGGCTTCAGATCTTGGCCTAATTGCTGTATTTTAGGCTTCATATCATGGATTTTAGCTTCCAGGCCACACCATGTTATCGAGCTCCATGTTATCTTAGCTGCTAGAGTTTAACATCATAATCCAGGATTTTAGCAAATCATTATTATTTAGATATTAATCTAAAAAATCTTTCTATTCAGTTCGTGTATTGTTGATTCCATTTCCCAGATGTTCAGCTCTACACCTATCAGCTCCAAGGATTTTAGTCTTCCAGGCCCCAGATCACGGCCTGCTCTGTCCCTAACCTAGACACCGGGGTTGTAGACATCCATCTGTCTGTGTATTGAAGCTGAAGCTGCTAATCTTAATGAGACTGTGCTAATCCAGACAAAATAATCGATCAGATACGGACAAGGTAAAGACGAGACGTGGACATGGCCGCCACCCTGAGCCGATAAGACCGCCACCCTGAGCCGATAAGAGCCGAAAAAAAGAGCTTCGTTTTCATTTATGTCGCTGTCAGTTTCTTTCTGCTAACTGGAATAAAATATAAATAATCATTTTAAAGTGTATTTGTGTTGCATGAATGAATAACTCAGTAGATTCCAATAGAAATCTTCCCCATATATAAATCAAGGTAAAATAATCTTGAACGATATAGAAATATTTTTACACTTTACTGGCCCTGTCCTTTCTGACGCACGTTACACATCATCAGCGTTTGGCTCTGGCGGTCTGTAAATCAGAACGACAAACAAAACTCTGTAAGAAAACATCCTGGCGTTCACGTCCAGCGGCGCCGCTGCGGTCCCTGAGCTTGTTTTCTCCAGCTCACGCTGTCCTCGTGAAGCAGTGTAGAATGTGTTGTACACTCCTCACACTCCCGGGACTGGTACTGACCTACACATTCTCCACCTTCTCTCACACTTTTCTGCTCCAACACTGCTCCAGCCGTTTCCCTCCCCACTGAGCTACCACGCCTAATTTAAGTTCATTTTTACTTCTTCCTGGAAACCAGAGAGACTTCAGCTTTAAAACATGCAAAAAGAACGGGCCTCTTATTCAGCTACGCTCCACAGAAAGCTGCCTGTGTGTGAAAGTGTGTGTGTGTGTGTGTGTGTGTGTGTGTGTGTGTGTGTGTGTGAATAGTGTGGTGCTGAGTGACGTTTTTTTGGCCTGGAGCTGATCCATGTGCCTTCATCTGGGAGCTTCATTCCCTACCGTAAGCAATCAGCCGTCGCTTCTAATTAGCAGCCATGCCTCCATCATTAGCATGATTACACTCGAGCGCATAGTAGCATGTCATTAACTACAGCATGTCATTAACTACAGCATGTCATTAACTACAGCATGTCATTAACTACAGCATGTCATTAACTACAGCATGTCATTAACTACAGCATGTCATTAACTACAGCATGTCATTAACTACAGCATGTCATTAACAACAGCATGTCATTAACAACAGCATGTCATTAACTACAGCATGTCATTAACAACAGCATGTCATTAACAACAGCATGTCATTAACTACAGCATGTCATTAACAACAGCATGTCATTAACTACAGCATGTCATTAACTACAGCATGTCATTAACTACAGCATGTCATTAACAACAGCATGTCATTAACAACAGCATGTCATTAACTACAGCATGTCATTAACTACAGCATGTCATTAACTACAGCATGTCATTAACAACAGCATGTCATTAACTACAGCATGTCATTAACTACAGCATGTCATTAACAACAGCATGTCATTAACTACAGCACTTCAAAGGAAAAATAAGCATCATTTTTTGTCACGAGGTAACAAGAAAGAACAAACCTGTACTGAAGAATATTTGTCTTTTGCTCATCACATCTTAATGACATTTACTGATGTGCAGAAATCCTGCTTCACCCATTCAGCATGGTTTCCCTCCACAGCCACATTACTAATAATCACAGCTCGTGTTACTGACAAACTGCAACGTGTCTAAACTCCTCTGTCCTAAAGGAACAGCTCTGACACTCGAGACTCCTTCCAACATCTGTCAGGAGACACTCCATCAGTCAGGAGACACTCCATCTGTCAGGAGACACTCCATCTGTCAGGAGACATTCCATCTGTCAGGAGACACTCCATCTGTCAGGAGACATTCCATCTGTCAGGAGACACTCCATCTGTCAGGAGACATTCCATCTGTCAGGAGACACTCCATCTGTCAGGAGACGCTCCATCTGTCAGGAGACATTCCATCTGTCAGGAGACATTCCATCTGTCAGGAGACATTCCATCTGTCAGGAGACACTCCATCTGTCAGGAGACGCTCCATCTGTCAGGAGACATTCCATCTGTCAGGAGACATTCCATCTGTCAGGAGACACTCCATCTGTCAGGAGACGCTCCATCTGTCAGGAGACACTCCATCTGTCAGGAGACGCTCCATCTGTCAGGAGACACTCCATCTGTCAGGAGACGCTCCATCTGTCAGGAGACGCTCCATCTGTCAGGAGACGCTCCATCTGTCAGGAGACACTCCATCTGTCAGGAGACGCTCCATCTGTCAGGAGACGCTCCATCTGTCAGGAGACACTCCATCTGTCAGGAGACACTCCATCTGTCAGGAGACGCTCCATCTGTCAGGAGACACTCCATCTGTCAGGAGACACTCCATCTGTCAGGAGACACTCCATCAGTCAGGAGACATTCCATCTGTCAGGAGACACTCCATCTGTCAGGAGACACTCCATCTGTCAGGAGACACTCCATCAGTCAGGAGACACTCCATCTGTCAGGAGACACTCCATCTGTCAGGAGACATTCCATCTGTCAGGAGACACTCCATCTGTCAGGAGACACTCCATCAGTCAGGAGACACTCCATCTGTCAGGAGACATTCCATCTGTCAGGAGACACTCCATCTGTCAGGAGACACTCCATCTGTCAGGAGACACTCCATCAGTCAGAAACACTCCATCAGTCAGAAACACTCCATCAGTCAGAAACACTCCATCTGTCAGGAGACACTCCGTCAGTCAGGAGACACTCCGTCAGTCAGGAGACACTCCATCAGTCAGAAACACTAAATCACTCAAACACTCCATCAGTCAGGAGACACTCCATCAGTCAGGAGACACTCCATCAGTCAGAAACACTAAATCACTCAAACACTCCATCAGT
>NC_062518.1:49870547-49873047 GCF_022655615.1 Tachysurus fulvidraco
TGTATCTGAGATGTGTGTGTATGATTCTAAATGTTATAAAGGTGAAATTTATTGAGGAAACACCTGAGTGTCCAGAGTCCATTAAACATTAATACATAAGATCCAGCTACATAGTAGCATTATGAACTCGGCACGACATGCCACAACGGTATGATTGTGAGTTGTGTACGATGCCGTAGAAGAGCCGACGGATCCGACGGTACGACCCATGACTGGGGTGCGAGGATCTGCTCAAACCACATCAAGTGTGCAGATGACACCACAATAGTGGAAGTCTTCAGAAACAGCATCAAGACATCAGCTGGTAGACTGGTGTCTCTGAGCACCGACACCACACAGGAGATGATGCTGGAGTTTAGGAAGACCAGCATGCACCACTCACCCTCACCACAGCTCCTCCATGGCTCTGCCAACATGAACATGTCAGATGTTTAAGGCCCTAGCATAACCCGATAGCATAGCACAACTAGCTAGCATAGTGTAGCTTTATTCCCTGGTGTTTGTTTCCTGAACGTTCAAAATGTTTCTTCAGTTCAGTTTATTGTTCAATGAATCGTGCAGTTTAGAAAGTTCTAGTTCGGTGTTCTGTGTGACGGCGAGGACACGTTTTGTCCATGAGTGAATACGTCCAGATTTTACAAAGGATAAAGAAAAGGAAAAATCCCTGAGTCAGATACCTGGAAAGATTATACGTGACAATACAATCAATCTGAGTCTGAACATGTCAAGAACAAATACACCCAAATCCCTCAAAAACACCTATCGTCTTGTCTCTTCATAAACCAAAAAATAGGAAAGATGCTAACAAGGGAGATAATGAGGACCGCCACGTTAATCCCACAGTAGGTCCCTAAATCATGCTGAAAATGGACCACGCGGGGCACCGTAACAGTAGGCGAAAGTCAGAAGACGGGCGGGAAAACCACTGCCCACCCAGAGGTGGACGAGCTCCATGAGTCGCTCGCGAGTACAAGAAGGGCGCATCCGGCCAGTCCCTTCTCCTCTTCCCTTCCTTCTGTCTCCTTTCCCACTCCTCCTCCACCCCCCCTCTTCTTCTTACTTTCGCCTTTCTTCGCTCTCTTATCTTTTTACTTTCTCTTTCCTTGCTTTTCCTCCTCGTTTTTATTTCTTTTCCCCCGCTTTTTACTTCCTTTCCCCCTCTCCTCCTGGTGGCGGTGGGGGAGCAAAAGGGGAGGGGAGGGTTTGTAGGGATAGATTGAGGCCATCACAAGGCAAAGACACGCGCAAGGGAGGGCAAGACTGAAACGTGACAGGTCACACCGGAGCCAATACCGGTGGTGCAGCGAAAGTCCAAAAAACAAAGGCCCAAGACCGGCGGGTCACAGCCACACACCATCCACTCCAAAACAGCACAACAGAACCGCTGCACCGTCACCGCGAATATCTCATACCTGCAGGCCCATCAGCCGAACGAAAACTCCCGACCGCTTAAATGTCCCAATCCATATTTGGAGAGATGTGTTTCACAACCCCACCCAAAGAACCTAGGGATCCCCGTCACTCCAAGCGTCCAATCAAGCCAACAGCCAGCCCACCTCCACCCAAACACTAGCCCCCGCATGACAAAACCCTCAGTCCGCAAGTTTTCCCACCGACACCGGGACGTACAAAAAAAAAACCCGACAAGGCCGCGCGAGGATAGTTTTTCCTATCTCCAACTACGACCGCCAACGTATCCCCCCTCCTGCAAAGAACCACAATCGCGGACGGCGAACGAAATCGTTCCTAAAATAACGACCAGCACAATAGAGACTTTTTTCCCGTCAGTGCCGCACGCACCGAACGAGAAGAGTGCACCGGCACAAAAAGCCCGCCCGGTGAAGCGCCGGCTCACCGGCAATACCTACACCTCAACACGCTCGGACACCAACGCTCCCTCCCACGCGAACCAAATCTCCAACCGGAGTTCCATGAATGAACCCCACAACGCCCGGGGAAACGGAACAAAACAACAGCAGGCCCGCCGGCGTCCCCCCCTCCCATGACGCACCCCGGGTCCAGATAACCACGACCAATCAGACCAAACAGAGATCCCTCCCGACACAACCCGCATCGCGGTCTCGCGCTCAGCAATCACTCACTGCCCCCGCCCCGCCACCCACTTCGCCTCTCCTCTTTCCCTCTCCCTCCTCTCCCCTCCCTCCTCCCCCCCTCCTTCCCAACTCCCCCCTCCCTTCATCTCCTAACTTTTCCCTTCCCCGCGCTGTATTACATTAATGGCTTTCGGCAGCAAGCTGTGCCGTAGCCTCGAGGCTTCCGTCTGCGAGGAAGAACAGAGAGACGAGGAAGCTGGAGGAGGACAGGACAAGTGACAGGAGGAGAGAGAGGAAGAGAGAATAAAGTAGAGGAGGAAGGGTGGCACTTTCACCCTGTTGGACTATCAATCAACCTGCTGCAGAGGGAGAGAGAGGTGGAGAGAGTGGAGAGAGAGACAGAGCGAGAGGGAGAGAGAGGGAGAGAATGGCGATGGACTGGCCTA
>NC_062518.1:49878047-49893047 GCF_022655615.1 Tachysurus fulvidraco
GTGTTCACGCTCTACTAGTGTGTGTTCACGCTCTACTAGTGTGTGTTCACGCTCTACTGGTGTGTGTTCACGCTCTACTAGTGTGTGTTTACGCTCTACTAGTGTGTGTTTACGCTCTACTAGTGTGTGTTTACGCTCTACTAGTGTGTGTTTACGCTCTACTAGTGTGTGTTTACGCTCTACTAGTGTGTGTTTACGCTCTACTAGTGTGTGTTCACGCTCTACTAGTGTGTGTTCACGCTCTACTGGTGTGTGTTTACGCTCTACTAGTGTGTGTTTACGCTCTACTAGTGTGTGTTTACGCTCTACTAGTGTGTGTTCACGCTCTACTAGTGTGTGTTCACGCTCTACTAGTGTGTGTTCACGCTCTACTAGTGTGTGTTCACGCTCTACTAGTGTGTGTTCACGCTCTACTAGTGTGTGTTCACGCTCTACTAGTGTGTGTTCACGCTCCACTGGTGTGTGTTCACTCTCTACTGGTGTGTGTTCACGCTCCACTGGTGTGTGTTCACGCTCCACTGGTGTGTGTTCACTCTCTACTGGTGTGTGTTCACGCTCTACTAGTGTGTGTTGTGAAAAACCTTCGGGTCAACAAACTGAATCTGTTTTTAATTCATACTAACTTACATGAGGTACTTAAAAGTGACAGGAAGTGAATGTTTATACCAGTTTAATTGTGCAGACAGACTCCATTGACTGCTTCTGCCTGAAGACAAAGCTTACTCTGTCCTTCTCTAGAGCTTCAAAGAACAAAAAATAATGAAGACCCACATGAGTCAGTGCTGAAGTCAGCAGGATTCAGTAATCAGAGCCTGACCTACTGATACAAACCTCCACTGGATGTTCTTCATTCAACTACCTGCTGACTTTGGCAGGTGTGGCTCCACTGCCTCCACTGCCTTTACTACCCTGCTACCTCCTTTTTGTTCAGGACCTCTACTACCCCCACTGCCTTCACCTCCTTTATTGCCTACACTTCCTTTACTACCTCCACACTCTTTACTACCTATACAATATTCACTAGTTCTACTGTCTCCACTTTTTCTACTACCTCTAATACCTTCACCACCTTTATTGCCCCCACTTCCTCTACTACCTCCATTTCTTCCACTTCCTTCACTATCTTGGCTATCTTCACTACATTCCCTGCCAAATCTCTTTGACCCTGTATATCAAATTCAAATTTTATTCATGGTCAGAGAAGTAATTAAGGCAGCTGGTCTCAGGAGCCATCTTGGATTTGGATTTGGAGTTAGTACCCGTCATATCGTTCTTGCCTCAGCATGGTTGACTCCTGCCTCTGCTTTGACAGATGATCTTTGGTCTCTTGCCCTTTGGTCTGGGAATGTTGTGGATATTTGTTTTTGACCCTGGGCTGTTTAAATAAATCTCCTGCACGTGGATCCTCACATCTCCTGTGAGATTTCACCTGACATTTAAACACAGAGCTGAGACAGGACACAGGAAAGACAGTGGCTCATGAGTCCCGTCGTGATGAAACAGTGGGAACGAAGATTTCACTAAGTCACTCTGAGGACTGTTTGATGCCGGTGCTGAGAAATGTCCTGTTTTTAGATGAACCTTCTCAGGCTTTTCACAACATGCTTCATGTTAACCAGATTAATGAATTTAATACAGAAAACTAAACAAATGTCCTTTATCTTCATCAACCTTGAAATCATGGTGTATTTATTTTAGAGGCTCAGTCCTTTTCTGGGCTTATTGTCTCAGTGTAATGACCATACAGCTCCTGTCTCACTGACTGGTGACTTATAACTGTCTCACTGACTGGTGACTTATAACTGTCTCACTGACTGGTGACTTATAACTGTCTCACTGACTGGTGGCTTAGTAACTGTCTCACTGACTGGTGACTTATAACTGTCTCACTGACTGGTGGCTTAGTAACTGTCTCACTGACTGGTGACTTAGTAACTGTCTCACTGACTGGTGACTTATAACTGTCTCACTGACTGGTGGCTTAGTAACTGTCACACTGACTGGTGACTTAGTAACTGTCTCACTGACTGGTGACTTATAACTGTCTCACTGACTGGTGGCTTAGTAACTGTCTCACTGACTGGTGACTTATAACTGTCTCACTGACTGGTGGCTTAGTAACTGTCACACTGACTGGTGACTTAGTAACTGTCTCACTGACTGGTGACTTATAACTGTCTCACTGACTGGTGGCTTAGTAACTGTCTCACTGACTGGTGACTTAGTAACTGTCTCACTGACTGGTGACTTATAACTGTCTCACTGACTGGTGGCTTAGTAACTGTCTCACTGACTGGTGACTTAGTAACTGTCTCACTGACTGGTGACTTATAACTGTCTCACTGACTGGTGACTTAGTAACTGTGTCACTGACTGGTGACTTAGTAACTGTGTCACTGACTGGTGACTTAGTAACTGTCTCACTGACTGGTGACTTATAACTGTCTTACTGACTGGTGACTTAGTAACTGTGTCACTGACTGGTGACTTAGTAACTGTGTCACTGACTGGTGGACTTATTAACTGTCTCACTGACTAGTGACTTAGTAACTGTCTCACTGACTGGTGACTTAGTAACTGTCACACTGACTGGTGACTTAGTAACTGTCTCACTGACTGGTGACTTAGTAACTGTCTCACTGACTGGTGACTTAGTAACTGTCTCACTGACTGGTGACTTAGTAACTGTCACACTGACTGGTGACTTAGTAACTGTGTCACTGACTGGTGACTTAGTAACTGTGTCACTGACTGGTGACTTATAACTGTCACACTGACTGGTGACTTAGTAACTGTGTCACTGACTGGTGACTTAGTAACTGTGTCACTGACTGGTGACTTATAACTGTCTCACTGACTGGTGACTTAGTAACTGTCTCACTGACTGGTGACTTATAACTATCTCACTGACTGGTGACTTATAACTGTCTCACTGACTGGTGACTTATAACTGTCTCACTGACTGGTGACTTAGTAACTGTCACACTGACTGGTGACCTTAGTAACTGTCTCACTGACTGGTGACTTAGTAACTGTCTCACTGACTGGTGACGTATAACTGTCTCACTGACTGGTGACTTATAACTGTCTCACTGACTGGTGACTTATAACTGTCTCACTGACTGGTGACTTAGTAACTGTCTCACTGACTGGTGACTTATAACTGTCTCACTGACTGGTGACTTATAACTGTCTCACTGACTGGTGACTTAGTAACTGTCTCACTGACTGGTGACTTATAACTGTCTCACTGACTGGTGACTTATAACTGTCTCACTGACTGGTGACTTAGTAACTGTGTCACTGACTGGGTGACTTAGTAACTGTCTCACTGACTGGTGACTTATAACTGTCTCACTGACAGGTGACTTATAACTGTCCACTGACTGGTGACTTAGTAACTGTCTCACTGACTGGTGACTTAGTAACTGTGTCACTGAACTGGTGACTTAGTAACTGTGTCACTGACTGGTGACTTATTCAACTGTCTCACTGACTAGTGACTTAGTAACTGTCTCACTGACTGGTGGACTTAGTAACTGTCTCACTGACTGGTGACTTATAACTGTCTCACTGACTGGTGACTTATAACTGTCTCCACTGACTGGTGACTTATAACTGTCTCACTGACTGGTGACTTATAACTGTCTCACTGACTGGTGACTTAGTAACTGTGTCACTGACTGGTGACTTAGTAACTGTCTCCACTGACTGGTGACTTATAACTGTCACACTGACTGGTGACTTAGTAACTGTGTCACTGACTGGTGACTTATAACTGTCTCACTGACTGGTGACTTAGTAACTGTCTCACTGACTGGTGACTTATAACTATCTCACTGACTGGTGACTTAGTAACTGTCTCACTGACTGGTGACGTATAACTGTCTCACTGACTGGTGACTTATAACTGTCTCACTGACTGGTGACTTAGTAACTGTCTCACTGACTGGTGACTTAGTAACTGTCACACTGACTGGTGACTTAGTAACTGTCTCACTGACTGGTGACTTATAACTGTCTCACTGACTGGTGGCTTAGTAACTGTCTCACTGACTGGTGACTTAGTAACTGTCTCACTGACTGGTGACTTATAACTGTCTCACTGACTGGTGGCTTAGTAACTGTCTCACTGACTGGTGACTTAGTAACTGTCTCACTGACTGGTGACTTATAACTGTCTCACTGACTGGTGACTTAGTAACTGTGTCACTGACTGGTGACTTAGTAACTGTGTCACTGACTGGTGACTTAGTAACTGTCTCACTGACTGGTGACTTATAACTGTCTTACTGACTGGTGACTTAGTAACTGTGTCACTGACTGGTGACTTAGTAACTGTGTCACTGACTGGTGACTTATTAACTGTCTCACTGACTAGTGACTTAGTAACTGTCTCACTGACTGGTGACTTAGTAACTGTCACACTGACTGGTGACTTAGTAACTGTCTCACTGACTGGTGACTTAGTAACTGTCTCACTGACTGGTGACTTAGTAACTGTCTCACTGACTGGTGACTTAGTAACTGTCACACTGACTGGTGACTTAGTAACTGTGTCACTGACTGGTGACTTAGTAACTGTGTCACTGACTGGTGACTTATAACTGTCACACTGACTGGTGACTTAGTAACTGTGTCACTGACTGGTGACTTAGTAACTGTGTCACTGACTGGTGACTTATAACTGTCTCACTGACTGGTGACTTAGTAACTGTCTCACTGACTGGTGACTTATAACTATCTCACTGACTGGTGACTTATAACTGTCTCACTGACTGGTGACTTATAACTGTCTCACTGACTGGTGACTTAGTAACTGTCACACTGACTGGTGACTTAGTAACTGTCTCACTGACTGGTGACTTAGTAACTGTCTCACTGACTGGTGACGTATAACTGTCTCACTGACTGGTGACTTATAACTGTCTCACTGACTGGTGACTTATAACTGTCTCACTGACTGGTGACTTAGTAACTGTCTCACTGACTGGTGACTTATAACTGTCTCACTGACTGGTGACTTATAACTGTCTCACTGACTGGTGACTTAGTAACTGTCTCACTGACTGGTGACTTATAACTGTCTCACTGACTGGTGACTTATAACTGTCTCACTGACTGGTGACTTAGTAACTGTGTCACTGACTGGTGACTTAGTAACTGTCTCACTGACTGGTGACTTATAACTGTCTCACTGACTGGTGACTTATAACTGTCTCACTGACTGGTGACTTAGTAACTGTCTCACTGACTGGTGACTTAGTAACTGTGTCACTGACTGGTGACTTAGTAACTGTGTCACTGACTGGTGACTTATTAACTGTCTCACTGACTAGTGACTTAGTAACTGTCTCACTGACTGGTGACTTAGTAACTGTCTCACTGACTGGTGACTTATAACTGTCTCACTGACTGGTGACTTATAACTGTCTCACTGACTGGTGACTTATAACTGTCTCACTGACTGGTGACTTATAACTGTCTCACTGACTGGTGACTTAGTAACTGTGTCACTGACTGGTGACTTAGTAACTGTCTCACTGACTGGTGACTTATAACTGTCACACTGACTGGTGACTTAGTAACTGTGTCACTGACTGGTGACTTATAACTGTCTCACTGACTGGTGACTTAGTAACTGTCTCACTGACTGGTGACTTATAACTATCTCACTGACTGGTGACTTAGTAACTGTCTCACTGACTGGTGACGTATAACTGTCTCACTGACTGGTGACTTATAACTGTCTCACTGACTGGTGACTTAGTAACTGTCTCACTGACTGGTGACTTAGTAACTGTCACACTGACTGGTGACTTAGTAACTGTCTCACTGACTGGTGACTTATAACTGTCTCACTGACTGGTGACTTATAACTGTCTCACTGACTGGTGACTTATAACTGTCTCACTGACTGGTGACGTATAACTGTCTCACTGACTGGTGACTTAGTAACTGTCTCACTGACTGGTGACTTAGTAACTGTGTCACTGACTGGTGACTTAGTAACTGTCTCACTGACTGGTGACTTATAACTGTCTCACTGACTGGTGACTTATAACTGTCTCACTGACTGGTGACTTATAACTGTCTCACTGACTGGTGACTTAGTAACTGTGTCACTGACTGGTGACTTAGTAACTGTCTCACTGACTGGTGACTTAGTAACTGTCTCACTGACTGGTGACTTAGTAACTGTCTCACTGACTGGTGACTTAGTAACTGACTTACTAACTACTCTCTCTCTCTCTCTCTCTCTCTCTCTCTCTCTCTCTCTCTCTCTCTCTCTCTCTCTCTCTCTCTTTCAGCTCTTGCCCACAGACCCCCCACCGAAGCCGGACCCCATCACCTCGGAGACGGTCGTGTTTTGGGGACTTCGTCTCTGGCAGGTTGTGGGGATTTTCTCCATGTTTATCCTGGTCATCAGTAAGTGTATTTACATAAATAAGACCAACAGAAATCATATTTGTTATTGTTTTATTACGGTATTTTTATTAAAAGAACATTTTTACCCTGATGTTCTTGAATGGGGTCTCTGGCTCAGTAAGGGGTGGAGCTTATGAGCATATTCATAAGCATGCATATGGAGGTCTCTGCAGGTTCCTGCACTCTCACTGCCGTGACCGGGTTCCATTCCAACCCAGTTAATCACTAAGGTGTTAACTTTCAGTGTCTGCCCCAAATAAATAAATAATTAAATATAAATGTGGACCTTATTATCATTTGCATTATTTGCAATGTTTATGCTGTAATATTCCCAAGCTTAGCTAATGTTAGCGTTAAGCCTTTAGATGTTTTTAAGTAAATGTTTAAAAGTTATTTATTTAGTGCAATTTAACACATAATGGTTGACCAACATGTGGAACAAAGAAATTATAAAGTGCAAATATAAAAAAAAATAATTATTAACATGATGTAAAATACACACAATACACACAGTACACACACACACACACACACACACACACACACACACACACACACACACACACACACAGAGAGAGAAACATTTGATAATGTTTATCTAACTATACTGTGCTCTAATAGTTAACCATGGAAACGGCGGTATAGTGATCTAATGGTTTGACTGTAAAGAATAATGACTGACTGTAGTTGGACTGAGTCATGATCATTGTTGAGAATGTTCCGGAGTCCTCAGGTTCAGGACCTGTTGTTTTATAGGTGTAATGACGTCCACTGATGTTCCTCTGATGAGTCTTTGATCTTGTAGCCCAGATGAGACAGGCTCATCACCGTAGTTACCGCATCGATCCTATTGTATGTGGCCTGATTAGATGGTGCTGCTGGCAGCACGAGCTGTGGTTCGTCTGATCTCAACGTAAGTGTAGGGTTCACAGTGTGAGACTGAGACACGTCTCCACTCATACGTCACACTACTCCACACACGTCCTGCTGAGACACTTCCACCATCCCGTTCCACCAATCTGATTCTCCACTGACTTGACAGAGCTGAGGTCTGATTACAGACCAAAACTCCCAAGCAAATAATGAGCTCACTTTTCATTCTCCATGACCACATTAGATCCTGTTACTGTCTAACACCAGACGTCAAGTCAATAAGCTTGTATTGTCATTTCAAATGAGACAATGTTCCTCCAGGACCATGGAGCTACACAGAACAACCACGGAGCTACATAGAACAACCATGGAGCTACATAGAACAAACACAGAGTTACATAGAACAAACACAGAGCTACATAGAACAACACAGAGCTACATAGAACAACACAGAGCTACATAGAACAACAAAGAGCTACACAGAACAAACACAGAGCTACATAGAACAACACAGAGCTACATAGAACAAACACAGAGCTACATACAACAACACAGAGCTACATAGAACAACACAGAGCTACATAGAACAACACAGAGCTACATAGAACAACACAGAGCTACATAGAAAAAAATCACAAACGCAGAGCTACACAGAACAACACAGAGCTACATAGAACAACACAGAGCTACATAGAACAACACAGAGCTACACAGAACAACACAGAGCTACATAGAACAACACAGAGCTACATAGAACAACACAGAGCTACACAGAACAAACACAGAGCTACACAGAACAAACACAGAGCTACACAGAACAAACACAGAGCTACATAAAACAAACACAGAGCTACACAGAACAACACAGAGCTACATAGAACAAACACAGAGCTACATAGAACAAACACAGAGCTACATAGAACAAACACAGAACAAACAGAGAGCTACACAGAACAAACACAGAACAAACAGAGCTACATAGAACAAACACAGAGCTACACAGAACAACACAGAGCTACATAGAACAAACACAGAGCTACACAGAACAAACACAGAGCTACACAGAACAAACACAGAACAAACAGAGCTACACAGAACAAACACAGAACAAACAGAGCTACACAGAACAAACACAGAGCTACACAGAACAAACACAGAACAAACAGAGCTACACAGAACAAACACAGAACAAACAGAGCTACACAGAACAAACACAGAGCTACACAGAACAAACACAGAACAAACAGAGCTACACAGAACAAACACAGAGCTACATAGAACAAACAGAGCTACACAGAACAAACACAGAGCTACACAGAACACAGAACAAACACAGAACAAACAGAGCTACATAGAACAAACACAGAGCTACACAGAACAAACACAGAACAAACAGAGCTACACAGAACAAACACAGAACAAACACAGAACAAACAGAGCTACACAGAACAAACACAGAGCTACACAGAACAAACACAGAACAAACACAGAACAAACACAGAACAAACACAGAGCTACACAGAACAAACACAGAACAAACAGAGCTACACAGAACAAACACAGAACAAACACAGAGCTACACAGAACAAACACAGAACAAACACAGAACAAACACAGAACAAACACAGAACAAACACAGAACAAACACAGAGCTACACAGAACAAACACAGAACAAACACAGAACAAACACAGAACAAACACAGAGCTACACAGAACAAACACAGAACAAACACAGAACAAACAGAGCTACACAGAACAAACACAGAACAAACACAGAACAAACACAGAACAAACACAGAACAAACACAGAACAAACAGAGCTACACAGAACAAACACAGAGCTACACAGAACAAACACAGAACAAACAGAGCTACACAGAACAAACACAGAGCTACACAGAACAAACACAGAACAAACACAGAGCTACACAGAACAAACACAGAACAAACACAGAACAAACACAGAGCTACACAGAACAAACACAGAGCTACACAGAACAAACACAGAACAAACACAGAACAAACACAGAACAAACACAGAGCTACACAGAACAAACACAGAACAAACACAGAACAAACACAGAGCTACACAGAACAAACACAGAACAAACACAGAACAAACACAGAGCTACACAGAACAAACACAGAACAAACACAGAACAAACACAGAACAAACACAGAGCTACACAGAACAAACACAGAACAAACACAGAACAAACACAGAACAAACACAGAGCTACACAGAACAAACACAGAACAAACACAGAACAAACACAGAGCTACACAGAACAAACACAGAGCTACACAGAACAAACACAGAACAAACACAGAACAAACACAGAACAAACACAGAGCTACACAGAACAAACACAGAACAAACACAGAACAAACACAGAGCTACACAGAACAAACACAGAACAAACACAGAACAAACACAGAACAAACACAGAGCTACACAGAACAAACACAGAACAAACACAGAACAAACACAGAACAAACACAGAGCTACACAGAACAAACACAGAACAAACACAGAACAAACACAGAACAAACACAGAGCTACACAGAACAAACACAGAACAAACACAGAACAAACAGAGCTACACAGAACAAACACAGAACAAACACAGAACAAACACAGAACAAACACAGAACAAACACAGAACAAACAGAGCTACACAGAACAAACACAGAGCTACACAGAACAAACACAGAACAAACAGAGCTACACAGAACAAACACAGAGCTACACAGAACAAACACAGAACAAACACAGAGCTACACAGAACAAACACAGAACAAACACAGAACAAACACAGAGCTACACAGAACAAACACAGAGCTACACAGAACAAACACAGAACAAACACAGAACAAACACAGAACAAACACAGAGCTACACAGAACAAACACAGAACAAACACAGAACAAACACAGAACAAACACAGAACAAACACAGAACAAACACAGAGCTACACAGAACAAACACAGAACAAACAGAGCTACACAGAACAAACACAGAACAAACACAGAACAAACCCAGAACAAACAGAGCTACACAGAACAAACACAGAGCTACACAGAACAAACACAGAACAAACAGAGCTACACAGAACAAACACAGAACAAACAGAGCTACACAGAACAAACACAGAACAAACAGAGCTACACAGAACAAACACAGAGCTAGGGGCTTAAAGTATGTCATAGATATATAAAGTGTATCTGTACATCCTGATGCAGTTTGAGACAAAAGACAAAAAGACAGTACAAACTAACAATACAACACACTACAGAAAACACACAAGACATTTCACAATAGCAGCGGTGACCAGTGAACATACTGCATTTTGACTTGTTTCTACTTCAGTACAGTGTTTTTGCACACGTACTATAGAACACATCAGTATTATAGCAGCAGTTATATGAGGCGGTGTAACGAGTGTAAAACAGAAATCCACTCAAATGTGACAGCCCAAATGTGTAAAGAGCAAAAACTGTGTGTAAAAATATCATGTAAACAGTTTGATATGGTGGTGCTGTAGACATGGTGCATATTGGAAGAGTGTGTATTTGGTGCAGGTCAGTGCAGTCCATACAGTTAGGTGTGTGTGTGTGTGTGTGTGTGTGTGTGTGTGTGTGTGTGTGTGTGTGTGTGTGTGTGTGTGTGTGTATTCTGATGGCTTGTGGAAAGAAACTTACACAATCTGGTCATGAGGCCCTAATGCTACGATACCAGATGGCAGGAGGGTGAAGAGTGTGTGTGAGGGTTGTGTGAGGTGAAGAGTGTGTGTGTGAGGGTTGTGTGTGAGGTGAAGAGTGTGTGTGTGAGGGTTGTGTGTGAGGTGAAGAGTGTGTGTGTGTGAGGGTTGTGTGTGAGGTGAAGAGTGTGTGTGTGAGGGTTGTGTGTGAGGTCCCCAATGCTGTTAGCTTTGTAGATGCAGCGAGTGGTGTAAGTGTCCATGATAGAGAGAAGAGAGACCCCAATGATCTTCTCAGATGTCCTCACTATCCGCTGCAGGGTCTTGTGATCAGACATGGTGCAGTTCCCAAACCAGACAGTGATGCAGCTGCTCAGGATGCTCTCAATGGTCCCTCTGTAAAAAGTAGTCAGGATGGGGGGAGGGGGGAGATGTGCCTTTCTCAGCCTTCGTAGGAAGTAGAGATGCTGCTTTGCTTTCTTGGTGATGGAGCTGGTGTTGAGTGACCAGGTGAAGTTCTCCGCTACATGAACACCAAGAAATTTGTTGCTCTTGACGATCTCTACAGATGATCCGTCGATGTTCAGTGGACAGTGGTCACTCTGTGCTCCTCTGAAGTCAACAACCATCTCTTTGGTTTTATCAACATTCAGAGACAGGTTGTTGGTTCTACACCAGGTATAAGCTGCTGCATCTCTTCCCTGTATACTGACTCGTCGTCCTTGCTGATGAGACCCACCACGGTGGTGTTATTGGCGAACTTGATAATATGGTTCGATCTGTGCATTGCAACACAGTCGTGAGTCAGCAGAGTGAACAGCAGTGGACTGAGCACGCAGCCCTGAGGGGCTCCACTGCTCAGTGTGGTGGTGGTGGTGCGGTTGGTGATGCTGTTCCCGATCAGGACTGACTGAGGTCTCCCAGGCAGGAAGTCCAGGATCCAGTTGCAGATGGAGGTGTTCAGTCCCAGCAGGCTCAGCTTCTCAGTCAGGTGCTGAGGGATGATTGTATTGATTGATGAACTAAAGTCTATGAACAGCTTTCGTACATAAGTGTCTTTATTGTCCAGATGGGTGAGGGCTAAACGAAGGGGCGTGACAATGGACATCAACCAGCCGAGACCACGAAACTCTTCTGTATGTCACAGCATCTCTTTCTTCCTTCCTTTCTTTCTTTCTTTCTTTCTTTCTTTCTTTCTTTCTTTCTTTCTTTCTTTCTTTGAAGTAATTTTTACTCATTCTTCTTTCTTCTTTTTTATGGGTTCCTATCTTACTGTATATATCCTTCTTAATGCCTTAATGTTCCTTAATGTTTTTTTTTTAAGTTTCAAATGTCTTCCTTCTTTATTTAAACACTGATGGATTAATTGATGGATTAATTGATGGATTAATTGATGGATTAATTGATGGATTAATTGATGGATTAATTGATGGATTAATCACAGCCCTTGTAGTTGAAGCTGAATGTAATGTAGAGTTTAAAGAGAATAAATGTGTTTAATGTGAGTAAAGCGAGTGACAGGTGATGAAGGAGATGATTTATGGAGGTGGTTTACAGTGTTATTTGAATATGAATGTGAATATAATAAGTGTTGATTTTACAGCCCAGTGTCAGCCTCGTCCGTGTGGTGTGTGTTTTTCAGTCATTACGCTGTGCTGCATTTTTAAATGTCGAGTTCCTCGCACCAAGAAGGAGATCGAGGCTCGTCACGCTCAGAGACAAGCGGCTAAGACCTATGCTAACACACTGGAGACGGTTCCTCCTCTCAATGAACTCACTGAGATACCAGGAGGTAAAAACACACACACACACACATGAACACACACACACATGAACACACACACACATGAACACACACACACACACACACACACACACACACACACACACACACACACACACACACACACACACACACACACACACACACACACACACAGGAACTGCTTCTGCTACTGTAGCTCTTTACAGTCACTGTTTACACTTTACTGTATTTTCATCACACTGAATCCTTTAGTTTTCTGTTCTTCTGAGTTTTCCTCTCTATCTGTGTGTGTGTGTGTGTGTGTGTGTGTGTGTGTGTGTGTGTGTGTGTGTGTGTGTGTGTGTGTGTGTTTGACCCTTCAGTGATTCGTACTGTCTCTGAGCAAGTGCAGACATGTGATACTAATCAACTTCCTGCTCTGAATGAGGAAGAGGAACCGACCAATCAGAGCGCTCAGAATGAGACAGGCTAAAACTCTACTGTCTGTCTCTTTATCTGTCTGTCTGTCTGTCTTTTTATCTGTCTGTCTGTCTGTCTGTCTGTCTGTCTGTCTGTCTGTCTGTCTGTCTGTCTCTTTATCTGTCTGTCTCTTTATCTGTCTGTCTCTTTGTCTGTCTGTCTCTTTATCTGTCTGTCTCTTTATCTGTCTGTCTGTCTGTCTGTCTGTCTCTTTATCTGTCTGTCTCTTTATCTGTCTGTCTCTTTATCTGTCTGTCTCTTTATCTGTCTGTCTGTCTGTCTGTCTCTTTATCTGTCTGTCTGTCTCTTTATCTGTCTGTCTGTCTGTCTCTTTATCTGTCTGTCTCTTTATCTGTCTGTCTCTTTATCTGTCTCACCCCTCAGTACTTTATCTTGCTTCTGTATTTCAGACTCAATAAACTTGTCTTTCTCTCTTCTTCGCTTCGTCTCCTCTCTTTTTTCTTCTTTTTGTTTTGCTGTCTGTTGTCTTTCCTGCTCACAAACCCTTCTAACCCACATCACACACTCACAGCTCATTTACTCTCACAGTGTGGTGCATAAGTATTTGCCCCCCAACACTTCCACATTTTGTCATTTTTGTGAAATTTGTAAATCCACAAATTAAATTGGGGAAAGAATTAGAGAGCGTTTGATTGGCCACAGATCAGACGTGTCGTCGTTGTCTCTGTAGAATCATCAAGAACAGATCTACAGATAAACGGCTTTTATTTCATCTCCGTAGTTCCCTAAAACATGATGTGTTTTTGATAACCTGTGTGTGTGTGTGTGTGTGTGTGTGTGTCTGTGTGTGTGTGTGTGTGTGACCAGTGGAATTGTGGGTAATTACAGAATACACACTCTGACAGCATGCTGTATTAATGACAAGCTTATTAGCACATACTGTACATGTTGATTTCGCAAAGTCTCCTCAGAGGCTCTGTTACATGTTTCTGTTTCTTTCAAGACGAAGTTTCTACAGGAGCTTTTAGTCTTCTGCAGACGGAGACAGAGCCTGAGAGGACGTGTCTCATAATGACAACTTTCTCATTTTATTGTTATTGCACTTTATTGCATCAGTCACTTTGGAAGAAAGCAGCTGTGAATCTGAGAAAGAACTTCTCACACACACACACACACACACACACACACACACACACACACACACACACACACACACACACACACACACACACACACACACACATTAACAATAACTTTATTTAACTTTATTTTATCCTCTTTCACACCTGCACTACATGTTCATGTCACCAGTGTCCTCCATCTGGTTCTCATGGGGTTGTCTGGGTTCATCATACCTGTCCACATGGACACTTTCTGTCTCCTCGATGAGACTTTTAATTCATTTTAACTGTAAGGTGAAACATTGCCTTATACCTTCAAAGTTAGCATGGAGTTAGCGACTTCTTCTTTCTTTTCTTCTTCTTCTTCTTTTATTGCCGGAGAAACTTATTTCTGGGAACTCCTCCTTCTTGTTCCCGGTGTTCTGTAGGTTCTCATGTCTCTGACCAATGTCCTGTCCCCTGTGGTCACTTGGTAATGCCATGAAGACTTCAAACCTAGCTTTACAAGTACAGTACGTTCCTCAACAAGCGACAAGTTTTCCAAGATTGTAACCTGGATCTGTCGAAGGAAGTGAGTTAATCAGATAAACTCGCCTCATGAGGAAAAGGTGTTTGTCTAGTCCGAGGTCAACTGCTCACCTCAGGATCTCGCTGGTTGTATCTTTATTGTACAGAAGACTTTAAACAGCT
>NC_062518.1:49898047-49913047 GCF_022655615.1 Tachysurus fulvidraco
ATTTCTAGACGAGTCGAAACATATATAAAATCTACATTTTTTTCATACTGTCTTTCATGGGGGTTTGTGATGATGATGATGATGAAGAGGATCGTGATCGCCCCTTCGGCTTTGTCTGAACATTTGTGGATATTCAGACACGTGAGGAAACACATAAGGTGCTTATACTTAAGTGAGATTTTTTTACAATGAATTTTACTATATAACACATCAGTAACAACACGGAGAACCAACGATAAGATAAAAGCCAAACATTTACAAAGCAAAAGCACCCAGATGAATGTTTTACATACATACATTTCAACATTTGACATTTTCTTTGTAAAATAACTTCTAACTTCTCTGAAAAAAAAATATATATATATATATACACAAAAACATATTTTTTTAAAGCAACACTTTTGTTAATAATGGAATAAATTCCTGATTGAAATTCTTTCTAAAAATTTCTAGAATTTTTTTTCTGAAGTTACGATGTGATCGAATGAATATTTTTTAAAAGTAAAAAATTTTTTCAGTAAATTAAATAAAATAACTTTTTTTTTTTTTTTTTGTCGCTTAACCAATATGAAAAATCTTTCAGGTATAGAGTTAGCTCAGATAGCTAACATGCTCGGACAGCTAGCTAAGGAATACGTTCAGCTTGAGCTTTAAAGACGTTAAAGTATCGCGGTTAAAACGAACGAACAAACAAACAAACAAAAAGGATCGAGCCGACATCACATTCCAGAAACTTTAGCGCTTTTTTCGCTCACAACACAAACATTTTTCTGTTTTATTTATTTATTTATTTAGTTAGTTTTGTAAACATTTTGACTTACATGAATAGAGTTGAACGAGTTTACGCATTTTAGACTTTTACAAATACATTTAAAGTAAAAAAAGTAAACAAAACAATACAAAACAAACAAACAAAAAAAAACAAATAAATAAATAGACCTGACGTGTTTTCAAAATGAATTAGAGTTTCTGCTCAAGGGGATCAAAATAAACACTCCAAAAATCAACAAACTCCAAAAATCGAAAATTTTCTAAAACAAACAAACAAAAAATTGAATTCATCCGTATGAATGCGTTACAGTTTCCAATCGGTCTTTTGCTAACTCAATAGAATAGACGGGTAGTTCGAGAAGGTCGTGTGTTTTTTTTTTACGTTTTGTAAAAGATTTGTCTTAATTTATGTCGTGGTGTGAGTCTGAGTAACTATTTCTGTGTGAGAAGCTCATGAAGAAAACCACAGCAACCTTAAACGTTTACTGCAAAAATTACGAAAGGTTGTTTTCAGTTCCTTCAAAACTTTTAGCTACGACAAAAAGAGCAGTTTTCTGTAATACATGAGGAGGTCAATAATAATTACAGAAGGGTGGAAAAACACCTGATTCTGAAAAACAAACACTCCATGAAGTCACACCTTTCACTATACACGATATATCTATACAATATTATACACATTAAATATCTTCTTCATCCGACAGCAGCGTGAACATCGTCCTCTGAATCCCGCTGCTGCTTCGGAGCCCCTTCGTTAGCCCGTAGACGCTAGGCTTTTAGCTTATTTAGCAATGCTAGCAAACTCCTCTGAGAGCCTGATTGATCCTGAGGTTCTTTGTAACATTCAACAGGTCACATGACCGTTTCCCGCTCCTCCTCGACTAATGGGGTGGGTTTTTCCTCCGTCGCCATCTTGGACGGTTCGTCCTCCTGCACGTGGAGTTCCTGAGCAGAAGAAGGGATGGACTGGTCCGATACAGAGCCGTTCTTCACGTAGCCCGGAAGGTTCCGGTGCCCATTGGTGCTAACGTTATTGTTAGCGGGTGTGAGCCTCATGCTGACATCACGCTGCCTCGATGTCACATTAGTCACGCTGGTGTGAGAAACCATCGGGCCGTAGCTGTACGTGCTGCTTCCGCTGCGTGCTTTACGTTTAAAGTCCAACGCCAGCGTCCTCCGACTCCATGACTTCTTAATCTCCGCCTGGACCTAAACACAAAAATACAATAGCTTTAGCATTAAACTCCACCTGGGGGTGAAGGGGGTAAAGGAGGTAAATTAGGTACGTTAAGGAGATGGATGAAGTGAAGGAGATAATGGAGGTGAAGGAGGTGAAGGAGATGAAGGAGGTGAAGGAGGTAAATTAGGTATATTAAGGAGATGGGGGAAGTGATGGAGATAATGGAGGTGAAGGAGATGAAGGAGGTGAAGGAGATGAAGGAGGTGAAGGAGGTGAAGGAGGTGAAGGAGATGAAGGAGGTGAAGGAGGTGATCTTACCTCTCCGTTACAGAAGCAGTAAATAATCGCAACGAAGAAACCCTACAATGAGAAAAAAGAAATGTCTGTGAATAAAAAAGGGGCGGGGCTTAACTTACATTTTCCAGACATTAACAGAACACAGTGTCATGTTGTGCTGGAACAGTTTTTCTTTAATTATCCCCATTTCGAAGGAGAGGAAACCCCAACCCTTTATGGAGGAAACCCTCTTCCTCTAACCTTCGGTAAGCCTTTTTGATACTGCGCCCTCTGCAGATGGGGAGAGTTTTAATAAACGTTCCCCATTCGGTTCCTTCTGCAGTTATGAGACATGGTGGCACAAGGACATACCGGATCAAAGCATCGAGGGCTTTCGGGCTGTTCCGGGTGACTGGGATGGCATCATGAGTGGTGGTAAGAGTAAAGGAGATAGGGGACAGATGGTGCAATCCTATCCATATTACAGCTAAAAAGCAAAAGCAGGTATGATGTCCGGACATCTAACTGTTAGCTGTGGGACTCCGGCCTTATCATCTGCCCAGAGAGATTATACATGTCGTTATTTACATTACACCTTCAGCCATCTCAGCGTTATTCACATGACCAGATATCCATCATCTCAGGTGACTTTAACCGCACCACTATGGACAAAATATGTGAAGTGTCTGCCCAGAGAGGAGAGGAACCTTCACTTAATGTATGCAAACATGAAGAATGAAGAAAGCACAAAGGAAACTGAAAGCAATACTTAATGAAGCCAAAGACACCTACAGTAGAAAGGTGTAGATCCAACAGAACATTCTAAGGGAGGTGTAGAGTGGCATGAGGACCATCACAGGTTTATAAATGTCCAACAGTGGAGGTATTGATGGTGGTGTAGATAGGGCCAACAAACTTAATCTGTTCTTCTACAGATATGATGACGTCCTTACACATCCCCACAGGCCCATCATCATCATCATCATCATTGTCATCATCATCATCATCATCATCATCATCATCATCATCATCATCATCATCAGCCACACGACTCTCTGCACTTACTAATCGTCACAGACCTGCCTGCCTACAACCTTCACCTCCTTCACCCCTTCACCCCTCCCCTTCGTTACAGCTCCACACCCTGTCCACACCTGACCGTGTCAGAAGACAGCTGAGGACCTTTCAGTCCAGCAAGGCTGCAGGTCCTGAGAAGATCTACCCCGGGGTATTCAAAACCTGTGCCCCCGAGTTCTGTGTTGTACTTCACCATGTCTTCACCATGGGCCTGAGATTGCAGAAGGTCCCTCTGTTATGGAAGACTTCCTGCTTTGTCCCTTTTCCACAGACCTCACAGCCCAGTTACCCCAAGTACTACAGGCCTGTGGCGTTAACACCCCATATTATGGAAACCTTAGAGAGACTAGTGCTGGAGGAGCTCAGGCCCATGGTTAGGTCATTCACAGACCCCCTTTAGTTCACCTACCAGCCCCTCCTGGGAGTTGAGGACGCCATCACCTACCTGCTGACCCGAGCCTACACTCACCTGGAGTCATGCTTTTTGACTTCTCCAGTGGCTTTAACATTTGTCCTACTCTACTGAGTGAGACAGTGATGGAGGTGAGGGTAGCTGATGTAAACAGACCGAACAAACTCTTCCTTAAGGCCGGTGATGTTGTGGGAGTGGAGTTGGATGGATGTTGTCTAAGCTACTGAGCATCTCAGACAACATCTTCCACATGCTCCATGATGTCCTGGATGGATACAAAGCGACACAGGAAACCCTTCCTCCCTTCGTCCATTGGACAAACTGTATAAAGTGTACAAGCTGCTGTTTCTACAGGTTTCAGGACGTGAGCAAAGTCTGTCTTTAATTATTTCATGAAAACTGTCTTGGACTCGGATTACAAGTGAATCTCCAGTTGACCTCTTTGCGTGTACGTGTCGTCCTTCTCGAGCCTGATGGAGATAAATGGGGGTTTTACATAAACGATCAATACCTGGAAGGAGTTAATGAGCATCTCGCAGTGCATCTGAATCTGCCAGGGAACTCCAGACACCTCGGTGTACGGCATGGCCATGAACACGATGTAGTGAACGCCAAACAGCGGCATCAACACCAGAGTCGACTTCAGCAGCTTCCTGTGCACAAACAACAACAATAACAATCATCATCATCGTCTTCATCGTAATCTTCATCATGGCATGGCCACAATAACAACAATAAAAACTCAATCAATTAAAAAATGAGTAATATTTAATAAATGAGCTGCAAATAAATCAACACAATATATGACATGGTCTAATTAGGTCATTAACGTTATTAACATTAACATTATTTAAACAAAATCAAACTTTTAAACAAACAAAAAATTATGAAAAAAAAAGAAAAAAACTTTAAAACTCATTTAACAAACAAAGTAAAAGTGGGATTTATTCATTACTATTGTTAACTTTAATTTAGGTAAAAAAATCTGAATTTAAAATAAATATTTTATTACTTATTTAAACATTTATCAATCAATATAAATAAAAATAAAAACAGAAGAGCGCAAGTTTATTAAACAATAATAATCTATCTATCTATCTATCTATCTATCTATCTATCTATCTATCTATCTATCTATCTATCTATCTATCTATCTATCTATCTATCATCTATCTATCTATCTATCTATCTATCTATCTATCTATCTATCTATCTATCTATCTATCTATCTATCATCTGTCTGTCTGTCTGTCTGTCTGTCTGTCTGTCATTCCTTTCAGCTTTACAGCTTTCTACAATTTTCTGCCTTCCTCTCTCTCTCTCTCTCTCTCTCTCTCTCGCTCTCTCTCTCTCTCTATATCTGTTTTCCTTTCTTCCACTCTTTCTTTCTCCCCTTCTCTCTCATCCAATGTTTTCCCTCACTTTGTTCCTCAAATATTTCTATCTATCTATCTATCTATCTATCTATCTATCTATCTATCTATCTATCTATCTATCTATCTATCTATCTATCTATCTATCTATCTATCTATCATCTCCCTCTCTCTCTGTCTCTGTCCCTCTCTCTCTCTCTCTCTCTCTCTCTCTCTCTCCATATCTGTTTTCCTTTCTTCCACTCTTTCTTTCTCCCCTTCTCTCTCATCCAATGTTTTCCCTCACTTTGTTCCTCAAATATTTCTATCTATCTATCTATCTATCTATCTATCTATCTATCTATCTATCTATCTATCTATCTATCTATCTATCTATCTATCTATCTATCTATCTATCTATCATTCTGATTATTATTAGACGGATATTGAGAATGTCTCTATAAAGGGAACAGCAGCAGTGATGTGAAGACCGCAGGCAGAAGAAGCAGCTCAGTGCTACACTGCTGCTGTACATCAGAGCTGATTGGAGGAAAGAGAAGAAAGTGGAAGATGTTCAGCTGACTGTGAGGAACGTCTCTCACCTGTACTGCTGCCTGCTGTCACAGCGACCCGCGTTACTTTCTCTTAGCTTCGTAGCCAAAACTCGGATGATGTTCAAGAAGAGCAGGAAATTAATCTTTAAAAAAAAACAATCAAGGCTGATAAATTATTCCCTCCATCATTATACATTCATCTGTGGTGAAATGTCACACTTCTACAGTTACAGTAATAATACACCACCCTCAATACTGCATTCTGATTGGTCAGAAGTGTGTGTGTGTCTGTGTGTGTGTGTGTGTGTGTGTGTGTGTGTGTGTGTGTGTGTGTGTGTGTGTGTGTGTGAGTTTGTGTGTGTGTGAGTTTGTGTGTGTGTGAGTGTGTGTGTGTGTGTGTGTGTGTGTGTGTGTGTGTGTGTGTGTGTGTGTGAGTTTGTGTGTGTGTGTGTGTGTGTGTGTGTGTGTGTGTGAGTTAGTGTGTGTGTGTGTGAGTTAGTGTGTGTGTGTATGTGTTTGTGTGTGTGAGTTTGTGTGTGTGTGTGTTTGTGTATGTGTTTGTGTGTGTGAGTTTGTGTGAGTGTGTGTGTATGTGTTTGTGTGTGAGTTTGTGTGTTTATGTGTGTGTGTGTGTGTGTGTGTGAGTTTGTGTGTTTGTTTGTGTGTGTATGTGTGTGTGTGTGTGTGTGTGTGTGTGTGTGTGTGTGTGTGAGTTTGTGTGTGTGTGTGTGTGTGTGTGTGTGTGTGTGTGTGTGTGTGTGTGTGTGTGTGTGTGTGTGTGTGTGTAAAAATCACCGCGATGGCTGTTAGAATTGGGATCTGCACAATCCATTTCATATTACCAGCACTCAGGTCCCAGCACCTGTATCACACACACAGGCATACAAACACAAGCACGCATACACACAGGAGCACACACACAGGAGCACACATACACACACAGGAGCACACACACACACACACACACACACACACACACACACACACACACACACACACACACGAGTCCTCAAAACACAGGTCATCACCTTAACACCACTGTGATTGACAGACCATACTTATTTCTAGCAGTAAATAGTTTGTGTGTGTGTGTGTGTGTGTGTGTGTGTGTGTGTGTGTGTGTGTGTGTGTGTGTGTGTGTGTGTGTGTGTGTGCTCACTCTGTGTCAGCGAGTGTCGCCCGAACACTCGCCCAAACAGCGACGAACATTGCAGGGACGCCTAGAACGCAGGAGAGTGAGAGTCAATCAACTGTGACTCAAAGTAGCAATAATAAAAAATGAATGAATAAATTAAGGTAGTGTGTGTGTGTGTGTGTGTGTGTGTGTGTGTGTGTGTGTGTGTGTGTGTGTGTGTGTGTGTGTGTGTGCAGAGTGTGTATCCTTCGATACATTAATTATTACATACATATTACATACTTCATACTACATACTTTACATACATCCATCTCAGCCTAGATAATAATGTAACAGTGTGAGATGTGTGTGTAACAGTGTGTGTGTAACAGTGTGAGATGTGTGTGTAACAGTGTGAGATGTGTGTGTAACAGTGTGAGTGTAACAGTGTGAGATGCGAGTGCATTATAGTGAGACGAGTGTAACAGTGTGAGTGTAACAGTGTGAGATGCGAGTGCATTATAGTGAGACGAGTGTAACAGTGTGAGATGTGTGTGTGACAGTGTGCGTGTAACAGTGTGAGATGTGAGTGTAACAGTGTGAGATACGAGTGTAACAGTATGAGATACGAGTGTAACAGTGTGAGATGTGTGTGTAACAGTGTGAGATGTGAGTGTAACAGTATGAGATACGAGTGTAACAGTATGAGATACGAGTGTAACAGTATGAGATACGAGTGTAACAGTGTGAGGTGTGTGTGTAACAGTATGAGATACGAGTGTAACAGTGTGAGATGTGTGTGTAACAGTGTGAGATACGAGTGTAACAGTGTGAGATGTGTGTGTAACAGTGTGAGATACGAGTGTAGCCATATCAGATGCGAGTGTAACAGTATGAGATACGAGTGTAACAGTATGAGATACGAGTGTAGCCATATCAGATGCGAGTGTAACAGTATGAGATACGAGTGTAACAGTATGAGATACGAGTGTAACAGTGTGAGATACGAGTGTAACAGTATGAGATGCGAGTGTAACAGTATGAGATACGAGTGTAACAGTATGAGATACGAGTGTAACAGTGTGAGATGTGAGTGTAACAGTGTGAGATACGAGTGTAACAGTATGAGATACGAGTGTAACAGTGTGAGATGTGTGTGTAACAGTGTGAGATGTGAGTGTAACAGTATGAGATACGAGTGTAACAGTATGAGATACGAGTGTAACAGTATGAGATACGAGTGTAACAGTGTGAGGTGTGTGTAACAGTATGAGATACGAGTGTAACAGTGTGAGATGTGTGTGTAACAGTGTGAGATACGAGTGTAACAGTGTGAGATGTGTGTGTAACAGTGTGAGATACGAGTGTAACAGTGTGAGATGTGTGTGTAACAGTGTGAGATACGAGTGTAGCCATATCAGATGCGAGTGTAACAGTATGAGATACGAGTGTAGCCATATCAGATGCGAGTGTAACAGTATGAGATACGAGTGTAACAGTATGAGATACGAGTGTAACAGTGTGAGATACGAGTGTAACAGTATGAGATGCGAGTGTAACAGTATGAGATACGAGTGTAACAGTATGAGATACGAGTGTAACAGTATGAGATACGAGTGTAACAGTATGAGATGTGTGTGTAACAGTGTGAGATACGAGTGTAACAGTGTGAGATACGAGTGTAACAGTATGAGATACGAGTGTAACAGTATGAGATGTGTGTGTAACAGTGTGAGATACGAGTGTAACAGTATGAGATACGAGTGTAACAGTATGAGATATGAGTGTAACAGTATGAGATACGAGTGTAACAGTATGAGATACGAGTGTAACAGTGTGAGATGTGTGTGTAACAGTGTGAGATACGAGTGTAGCCATATCAGATGCGAGTGTAACAGTATGAGATACGAGTGTAACAGTATGAGATACGAGTGTAGCCATATCAGATGCGAGTGTAACAGTATGAGATACGAGTGTAACAGTATGAGATACGAGTGTAACAGTGTGAGATACGAGTGTAACAGTATGAGATGCGAGTGTAACAGTATGAGATACGAGTGTAACAGTATGAGATACGAGTGTAACAGTATGAGATACGAGTGTAACAGTATGAGATGTGTGTGTAACAGTGTGAGATACGAGTGTAACAGTGTGAGATATGAGTGTAACAGTATGAGATACGAGTGTAACAGTATGAGATACGAGTGTAACAGTATGAGATACGAGTGTAACAGTGTGAGATGTGAGTGTAACAGTATGAGATGTGTGTGTAACAGTGTGAGATACGAGTGTAACAGTGTGAGATACGAGTGTAACAGTATGAGATACGAGTGTAACAGTATGAGATGTGTGTGTAACAGTGTGAGATACGAGTGTAACAGTGTGAGATACGAGTGTAACAGTATGAGATACGAGTGTAACAGTATGAGATGTGTGTGTAACAGTGTGAGATATGAGTGTAACAGTATGAGATACGAGTGTAACAGTATGAGATATGAGTGTAACAGTATGAGATACGAGTGTAACAGTATGAGATACGAGTGTAACAGTATGAGATGTGAGTGTAACAGTATGAGATACGAGTGTAACAGTATGAGATACGAGTGTAACAGTATGAGATACGAGTGTAACAGTATGAGATACAAGTGTAACAGTGTGAGATACGAGTGTAACAGTATGAGATGTGTGTGTAACAGTGTGAGATACGAGTGTAACAGTATGAGATACGAGTGTAACAGTATGAGATATGAGTGTAACAGTATGAGCTACGAGTGTAACAGTATGAGATACGAGTGTAACAGTATGAGATACGAGTGTAACAGTATGAGATACGAGTGTAACAGTATGAGATACGAGTGTAACAGTGTGAGATGTGAGTGTAACAGTATGAGATACGAGTGTAACAGTATGAGATACGAGTGTAGCCATATCAGATGCGAGTGTAACAGTATGAGATACGAGTGTAACAGTATGAGATACGAGTGTAACAGTATGAGATACGAGTGTAACAGTATGAGATACGAGTGTAACAGTATGAGATGCGAGTGTAGCCATATCAGATGCGAGTGTAACAGTATGAGATACGAGTGTAACAGTATGAGATACGAGTGTAACAGTGTGAGATGTGAGTGTAACAGTATGAGATACGAGTGTAACAGTATGAGATGCGAGTGTAGCCATATCAGATGCGAGTGTAACAGTATGAGATGCGAGTGTAGCCATATCAGATGCGAGTGTAACAGTATGAGATACGAGTGTAACAGTATGAGATACGAGTGTAACAGTATGAGATACGAGTGTAACAGTGTGAGATGTGAGTGTAACAGTATGAGATACGAGTGTAACAGTATGAGATACGAGTGTAACAGTGTGAGATACGAGTGTAACAGTATGAGATGCGAGTGTAACAGTATGAGATACGAGTGTAACAGTATGAGATACGAGTGTAGCCATATCAGATGCGAGTGCATTATAGTGAGACGAGTGTAACAGTATGAGATACGAGTGTAACAGTATGAGATACGAGTGTAACAGTATGAGATACGAGTGTAACAGTATGAGATGCGAGTGTAGCCATATCAGATGCGAGTGTAACAGTATGAGATACGAGTGTAACAGTATGAGATACGAGTGTAACAGTGTGAGATACGAGTGTAACAGTGTGAGATGTGAGTGTAACAGTATGAGATACGAGTGTAACAGTGTGAGATGTGAGTGTAACAGTATGAGATACGAGTGTAACAGTATGAGATACGAGTGTAACAGTGTGAGATACGAGTGTAACAGTATGAGATGCGAGTGTAACAGTATGAGATACGAGTGTAACAGTATGAGATACGAGTGTAGCCATATCAGATGCGAGTGCATTATAGTGAGACGAGTGTAACAGTATGAGATACGAGTGTAACAGTATGAGATACGAGTGTAACAGTATGAGATACGAGTGTAACAGTATGAGATGCGAGTGTAGCCATATCAGATGCGAGTGTAACAGTATGAGATACGAGTGTAACAGTATGAGATACGAGTGTAACAGTGTGAGATACGAGTGTAACAGTGTGAGATGTGAGTGTAACAGTATGAGATACGAGTGTAACAGTATGAGATACGAGTGTAACAGTGTGAGATACGAGTGTAACAGTATGAGATGCGAGTGTAACAGTATGAGATACGAGTGTAACAGTATGAGATACGAGTGTAGCCATATCAGATGCGAGTGCATTATAGTGAGACGAGTGTAAGAACATGACACGTATCAGTGTATCATTGATGTATCAGGATGTATCACTGATGTGAGGCGACTCCACTGCATCCACATTGTATGCGCTGTGCACACACACACACACTTCGCACAGTGTGTACAATGCAGGCGCAGTGAGGTCCAAATACAAACATCCCATAATACACAAACTGTCAGGTTGTCGGAGCTTATTCCTGTCATGTCATGTTAAGCTTATGACACAGCCCCCCACACCCCCTGGAGCATTTCCCTGCAATTCACAGGTAATAAAAGAGCTCAGAAGCATAGTGACGCACAGGTAATTACTCTAATGCCCCTCTTTTTCACCTGGGAAACATTTCTTATACATATCTCATCATGTTCTAATAGTAGGAGCTAATTGGATCAGAGTGTTAATTAAAGTGTCATCAAAAACAATACAGAACACACTTCCTCATCTAGGACAAGAACATTGAAGAGAGCAAGATAGATTAGAGATAACTGGTATACAATTATATTACATAAAAAGGTGTGAATGCTGAGTTTATATCAGCTGTAACGCACAGCACTGAACTCATTTACCACCTAAATGTCTCTGTAACCAATCAGAACAGTTCCTGTGTATGTGACTCCACCCCATTACTTACCCCAGCCAATGACAGTAAAGCCCCAGAGGTACTTCCTGTCAGAGAAGAAGGTCATGAAGATAAGGCTGTGGAGGTAAAGGCCTTCCACCAGGATCCAGTAATAATTTGTCGCAAGGAAGTACAGGAAGAGTGTAACTGTGATCTTACAGCCGATCTTCAACGACAACGACAACAACAACAACAACAACGTCAACAACAACAACAACAACAAGGAAATGAATAATACAAAAAAAATGAGTTTCATCTGCAAATAATCCAACAATGAGTATTTAATCATTTCTACATAGTTCTTCTCTTCATCCAACAGGGAACATAATTTCTACACACACACACACACACACACACACACACACACACACACACACACACACACACACACACACACACACACCATCTAAGATAAACTTTCATCACCCCAGGGGCAGTGTGGTACAACAATATGTTCCAGAACAAAAGGTCAGAGAGAGCGGAGTGGGAAGTGAACCCCAACCGTTAGGTGAAGCACACCAGCTTTTAGCTACGACATTTAAGTGCCTACAGAAAAACTCATCAGTTTGCAGAAAAGGAGGGAAAATGGAAAAAAGGACAGGGAATAAAATAAAACTACCAGTTTCTAATGCAGTCGTGCTCAAACGTTTGCATACCTTTACTTCTTACTATGGAGTGTTGCCCCCTTAGTTAGTTGAGCTGCCCATTTTTTTGTCTAAATGCCTCCATTCCTGTAATTATTTTGTTTGTCTTGTGCAAACTGCACATTCGAGATCTCCCCAAAGTGGTTGAATGATATTGATGGCCTCCAAAACCTTCACCTTTACTGCTGTGTACCGATTGGACGGTCAACCTTTGTGTCACTGTCATGTTGGGACATCTGAGAGCGTCTCATGTGCAGCTGTAGAATATTGTTTTCTGATAACATGCTGCATTCGTCTTACCATCGGTTTCTCCTAACTGCCCTAACTGTGCCCCTGGAGCTCAAACAGCCTCGACACATCAGAGATCCACCACCATGCTTTACAGTGTGGATGAGAAGCATCTCACAGTGTTTATGGTTGTGACTATAAAGTTCAGTTGTGGTGTCATCGCTCCACATGACTCTTGTCTAGTTTCTGCCTGGTGTACTGAAGGAGGGTCTTTTTGTGGCATGGGAGCAGTAACATCTTTCTCCTGGTAACTCGACCATGCAGGTCATTTGTGTTCAAGTCCCTCCTTATTGTGCTCCAGAGCAGCCTGTATTTCTCTCCATGGTGTTTGTGGGTTTTTCTTTGTGTTTGTGTCCTGAACAATTCTTCTGGCACTAGTTTGTGGATGTTTTCTCGCTCTACCTGACCTACCTGGCGTAGTATCAACAGAATCTCTTACTTTCCAGCTCTTTATCAGGGTTTAACAACAGCACTGACTGGCAATTTCATGTGTTGAGATCCTTTTATATCCTTTTCCTGCTTTATAAAGTTCCTCTACTTTATTACGCAGGTCCATTGGCAGATCTTTCATCTTCCCCATGGTGCAGAATCCAGCCAACTCACTGACTATTTATGTACAGACACTAATTACGATTACAACGAGTCACAAGTGTGGAAACGTCCGTTTAATAGACATTTAAAGCTCCGTGTGTCGACCTGTGTGTTCATAATGTGCCCAAACATTCAAGGGGATGTAAACTTTTGCTCAGGCTGTTTAGTTCTCATTAGGTCTTAAAAAGAAGTCAAACACCTATGCGATAATTAATGACGTCATGTGACCACGATCATTAAATAAAACAATATCATTTTGCATTATCTGTCATATTTTCCACATAAATAGCAATGATTAACAATTTCTTTCGGGGTATGAAAACTTTTGAGCACAGCCGTAGCTTATAAGAGGAAACTGCAGATTTAACACTCAGTGATATAATCAGTACTGTATTAGATACATACAAACTTGGACTTCTCAATGGGCGGAGCCTCGGTGATGGATTTCAGATCCTCGAATGTGATCCGCTGAGTCTCCTCGAGGTTGGATCCCGAATACAGAACAACGTCTTTAACAAAGATGCTAAGTGCTCGTAGCATGAAGGACACGAACAGGTGCATGTGGATAAAGTTCCTCGTACAGTGAAGACGCCTGGGGGAGGGGGGGGGCAGGGGTTAGAGAGTGTGGAGAGTATGAAGGAAAGAGTAAAGAAGAGAGAAAGTATGGAGGAGAGAATGTATGGAGGAGAGAGTATAGAGGAGAGAATATAGAGGAGAGAGTATAGAGGAGAGAGTAGAGAGAGAGAGTATAAAGGAGAAAGTAGAGAGAGAGAGTATAAAGGAGAGAGTACAGAGAGAATAGAGGAGAGAGTACAGAAGAGAGAGTATAGAGGAGAGAGTATAGAGGAGAGAGTATAGAGAGTATAGAGGGGAGAGTATAGAGGAGAGAGTATAGAGGAGAGAGTATAGAGGAGAGAGTAGAGAGAGAGTATAGAGGAGAGAGTATAGAGGAGAGAGTATAGAGGAGAGAGTATAGAGAGAGTAGAGAGAGAGTAGAGAGAGAGAGTAGAGAGAGAGTATAGAGGAGAGAGTATAGAGGAGAGAAGGTGAGAGTTATTAGAGGAGAGTAGTAGAGAGAGAGAGAGAGAGATTATCGAGGAGAGGAGTATTTAGAGAGCGTAGAGGAGATAGGGGCGGAGTAGTAGAGAGGAGAGAGAGAGTATAGAGAGAGAGTAAAGAGAGAGAGTAAGAGAGAGAGTAAGAGAGGAGAGTAAAGAGAGAGAGTAAAGAGAGAGAGTAAGAGAGAGAGAGTAAGAGAGAGAGTAAGAGAGAGTAAGAGAGAGAGATAGAGAGAGAGTAGAGAGAGAGTAAGAGAGAGAGTAAAGAGGAGAGAGTAAGAGAGAGAGTAAAGAGAGAGTGAGAGAGAGTAAGAGAGAGAGAGTAAGAGAGAGAGAGTAAGAGAGAGAGTAGAAGAGAGAGAGTAAAGAGAGAGTAAAGGAGAGAGTAGAGAGAGAGTAAAGAGATAGAGTATAGAGAGAGAGAGAGAGAGAGAGAGTAGAGAGAGTAGAGAGATGAAGAGAGAGAGATAAAGAGAGAGAGAGTAAAGAGAGAGATAAAAAGAGAGAGAGAGAAAGAGAGGGATAAAGAGAGAGAGTAGAGAGAGAGAGAGAGAGAGCGAGAGAGTAGAGAGAGAGAATAAAGAGAGAGAATAAAGAGAGAGAATAAAGAGAGAGAGTAAAGAGAGAGAGTAAAGAGAGAGAATAAGGAGAGAGAGAGTAAAGAGAGAGAGTAAAGAGAGAGAATAAAGAGAGAGAATAAAGAGAGAGAATAAAGAGAGAGAGTAAAGAGAGAGAGTATAGAGGAGAGAGTATAGAGAGTAGAGAGAGTATAGAGGAGAGAGTATCGAGAGAGTAGAGAGAGAGTATAGAGGAGAGAGAGTAGAGAGAG
>NC_062518.1:49925547-49943047 GCF_022655615.1 Tachysurus fulvidraco
CACTACTACACACTACACTACACTACTACACACTACACTACTACACACTAAACTACTACACACAGCACTACACTACTACACACTACACTACTACACACTACACTAAACTACTACACACAGCACTACACTACTACACACTACACTACTACACACTACACTAAACTACTACACACAGCACTACACTACTACACACTACACTAAACTACTACACACAGCACTACACTACTACACACTACACTACTACACACCACACTAAACTAATACACACAGCACTACACTACTACACACTAAACTACTACACACAACACTACACTACTACACACTACACTAAACTACTACACACAGCACTACACTACTACACACTACACTACACTACTACACACAGCACTACACTACTACACACTACACTAAACTACTACACACAGCACTACACTACTACACACTACACTACTACACACTACACTAAACTACTACACACAGCACTACACTACTACACACTACACTACTACACACTACACTACTACACACAGCACTAAACTACTACACACAGCACTACACTACTACACACTACACTACTACACACTACACTACTACACACTACACTACTACACACAGCACTACACTACTACACACTACACTACTACACACTAAACTACTACACACAGCACTACACTACTACACACTACACTACTACACACTACACTACTACACACAGCACTACACTACTACACACTACACTACTACACACTACACTAAACTACTACACACAGCACTACACTTACTACACACTACACTACTACACACTACACACTACACTTACTACACACTACACTACTACACACTACACGACACTACTACACACTACACGACACTACTACACACCACACTACACTACTACACACCACACTAAACTAATACACACAGCACTACACTTACTACACACTACACTACTACACACCACACTAAACTAATACACACCACACTACACTACTACACACCACACTAAACTAATACACACCACACTACACTACTACACACCACACTAAACTAATACACACAGCACTACACTTACTACACACTACATTACTACACACTACACTACTACACACTACACTAAACTAATACACACAGCACTACACTTACTACACACTACATTACTACACACTACACTACTACACACTACACTAAACTAATACACACAGCACTACACTTACTACACACTACATTACTACACACAGCACTACTACACACTACACTACTACACACTACACTAAACTAATACACACAGCACTACACTTACTACACACTACATTACTACACACTACACTACTACACACTACACTACTACACACTACACTAAACTACTACACACAGCACTACACTTACTACACACTACACTACTACACACTACACTACTACACACCACACTAAACTAATACACACAGCACTACACTACTACACACTACATTACTACACACTACACTACTACACACTACACTACTACACACTACACTAAACTAATACACACAGCACTACACTACTACACACTACATTACTACACACTACACTACTACACACCACACTAAACTAATACACACAGCACTACACTTACTACACACTACACTACACTACTACACACTACACTAAAACAAATGTAAATTACATATTCATGTCTTATGCAAATTAGCGACCCCTAACATCCCTAATATACAAGCCCAACACCTCAGTATTCCATAACAGTGTAGTTATCCCAGATATCAGAATTCTTCTCATGTGTCTAGTGTCAAGGGTGTAATTAGTCACTTTGTTTAATCTGGATGGTTTGACACTATGAGAATATTTATACATGTTCCTACAAATCTACTGGAACATCATATAGTTTCTATACAATTAGTATGAATGTCATGTGAACTGTGTCTGTCTGTAAAGAAAGAATCGTATATAAATGTAGTGAATCACTCAAATCCCATTTGTGTTTATTTAAAGTTAACTGCTTGGGGAATCATTTACAATCCCTTGACAGGCAGTGTGACTCTGAAGGACACTTAAACATGTAAGTTTTTTTTTTTCAAATGTAAGTGAATCTATCAAGGAATCATTTCCAATTTAAGTGAATCAATTGAGGTGTCATTTAGAATGTAAGTGAATCACTTGAATCAATTATTTCTGTAACTGAATCGCTCGAATTTTAAATGTAAAAAAAAAAATCACTTGACAACTCATTTACAATTATAATTGAATTCCTAAAAATTTTAATGAATTACCCCTAGGGGTTTTTACAGATTGCTGTAAATTGAGTAGCTGTTTAAATAGTATAAGTGAATCACTTAAGGAATCATTGTAAAAATTATTAAAAAAAAAAAGGGTAGATTAGTCAAGGAGTTGTCCACAAATGCGATTGAATCACTGTATGACTCGTTAAATCACGTCTACTGCCTGGTGTATTCTGATGCTGGTGTATGTTTGCTAAGCTGTAGTGCACTATGGACTGAACAGGGGGCAGATTTGGACACAGCTGCCTGTCTGAAACACCTTTAGCATTTATAAATACATTTTAATTTCTCACCGCTTGCTGTTTTGTGTCTGGACTTTATGGAGCTCTCACACTTGTTCCTAGCATTGATGATGAGGTACAGCTGTTCTTCCTTCGTCAGCACGTCGTCAGCCTGCACCTGAGGACACACACAACACACATCGAAAACAAATAAACATATGTGAGGATGTAAAACTGTCTGATGGTGTGACATCATAAGACGTGAGGCATGTCGAATTCATTTGCATATCTTATTTTGACCCAATAGTGAATTGTTAAAAGGCTCATTTGCATATCGTACATTTGCATGAATGGTGCACATTTGCATACTGATGTTACACATAAATTATTACATTTCAAATATATACGAAGAAAGACCATTTGCTTAACTGAGAGGATATTTGCATGTTAATCAGAAATTTCCTAAATGTTCATTTATAAACACACACATTTACTCACACACATGCATCATGGTCATTAGCATATTACATGTTTACACCTGATTAACAAACACAACAAAACATTTGGAGATTTGGAGACATTTGGAAAGCCTTCCTGAAGAAGAAGTGATCATGTCTCATGGGGATCAGAAAAAATCTGCAGACTTTTATACATACATACATAAATAAATGAATGAATGAATGAATGAATGAATGAATGAATAAATAAATAAATAAATAAATAAATAATTATGGTTAAGAAAAGCCCTGAGAAATACCAGACTGAATCTCTCTCTCTCTCTCTCTCTCTCTCTCTCTCTCTCTCTCTCTCTCTCTGTGTGTGTGTGTGTGTGTGTGTGTGTGTGTGTGTGTGTGTGTGTGTGTGTGTGTGTGTGTGTGTGTGTGTGTCTGGTCCTCAGAAACCACATGGATGGTGTTCATGAGGATATTAAAGGCATCAGTATTCTCTATTCCTGTCAGTGTGACACACACACACACACACACACACACACACACACACACACACACACACACACACACACACACACAAAGAGAGACACAAACACAGACAGACACACACATACAAATACACACACAGACACACAGACACACACACATAAATACACAGACACACACACATACAAATACACACACACACACACATACAAATACACACACAGAGACACACAGACACACATACACACACACACACACACATACAAATGCACACAGACAGACACACACACATACACATACAAATACACACAGACAGACACACACATATACAAATACACACACAGACAGACACACACAAATGCACACAGACAGAAACACACACATACACATACAAATACACACACACACACAGACAGACACACACACACACACACACACACACACACACACACACACACAGACACACATACAAATGCACAGAGACAGACAGACAGACAGACAGACAGACACACACACACACACACACACACACACACACACATACACATACAAATGCACAGAGACAGACACACACACACACACACACACACACACACACACACACACACACACACACACACACACAGACAGCTACTGGACTTTTACGGCAGTGAACAGCAAACAACCACAAACGGAACATGACGGAGCCAGGAGTAAACAGTGAACAGATAGAAACCTGTTCAGTGGAGTGAATATAGAATATTCCAGAATTCTGTCCAAACACACTAAGGGAGTGACGTCCAGCAACAGGAAAATCTATATAAACACTAAACATATAGACTGGATATTACCCACAATGCCTCACTGCAAATACACTGTGAAGGAAAGAAAATTAAAAGTAACTGAAAAACAATGACAAAATAAACAAAAAATACAGAAAGAAGACGAGTGTGAAATAAGAAAACATAAAACATCAAAGGAGTAACAGGATAAGAAAAGGACAGTATAATAACAACAAGAAAACATTTAAATAAAAAAATTCAGAAATAAATTAACAAAGAGGACAAAGGACAGGAACGGAAGCAGCATGGCTGGGCTGCGTCCCAAATCACACTCCACTAAACACTATAGAGTGCAGGGCTGCGTCCCAAATCACACCACTAAACACTACAGAGTGCAGGGCTGCGTCCCAAATCACACTCCACTAAACACTACAGAGTGCAGGGCTGCGTCCCAAATCACACTCCACTAAACACTACAGAGTGCAGGGCTGCGTCCCAAATCACACTCCACTAAACATTACAGAGTGCAGGGCTGCGTCCCAAATCACACTCCACTAAACATTACAGAGTGCAGGGCTGCGTCACATATCACACTCCACTAAACATTAGTGTGCAGGGCTGCGTCACAAATCACACTCCACTAAACATTACAGAGTGCAGGGCTGCGTCCCAAATCACACTCCACTAAACATTACAGAGTGCAGGGCTGCGTCACAAATCACACACCACTAAACATTAGTGTGCAGGGCTGTGTCCCAATCACACACCACTAAAGACTACGGAGTGCAGGGCTGCGTCCCAAATCACACTCCACTAAACATTGCAGAGTGCAGGGCTGCGTCCCAAATCACACTCCACTAAACACTACAGATTGCAGTACTGCGTCCCAAATCACACTCCACTAAACATTACAGAGTGCAGGGCTGCGTCACATATCACACTCCACTAAACATTAGTGTGCAGGGCTGCGTCACAAATCACACTCCACTAAAGACTACGGAGTGCAGGGCTGCGTCCCAAATCACACTCCACTAAACATTGCAGAGTGCAGGGCTGCGTCCCAAATCACACTCCACTAAACACTACAGAGTGCAGGGCTGCGTCACAAATCACACTCCACTAAAGACTACGGAGTGCAGGTCTGCGTCACAAATCACACACCACTAAACATTGCAGAGTGCAGGGCTGCGTCCCAAATCACACTCCACTAAGCATTACAGAGTGCAGGGCTGCGTCCCAAATCACACTCCACTAAGCATTACAGAGTGCTGGGCTGCGTCACAAATCACACACCACTAAACAATAAACACTAAACACACTCACACACACACACACACACACGCACACACACACACACACATTTCCTTGTGTTAGACAAAGTGTACTTTATAATCTGTTCGTGTTTTTTTCTCTTTTGTCTAAATGATATTTACGTTAGAGAAGTCAGGAGAAGAAAGAAGCTAAAAATAAACAACAGCGAAACTGTTTGGGAAAATGAAAGGCCTGAAAACACACACACACAGATTTCAAGTGATTGAGCATGGTGTTGTGCAGTGTGTGTGTGTGTGTGTGTGTGTGTGTGTGTGTGTGTCTAGTTTATGTCTGACTAACACACAACATTGAGGCTCTTTCAGTGTTTATGTTCTATAGATGTGTCTCTCAGCACTGACCTCAGATTAATAACGTTGTGTCTTTAACGATGACGTCTCACAGTGAGACGTGAAGGATCTCGTGTTTTTACTACATCATTAAACCGGTAACTAACAGTTTCATTTACTTCAACAAACAAACGGCGCTGATCCACTTCCTGTTCCTGTTCCCAGTACAAGTGGGGATGATTAGCATGCTAGCTAGTTGGCAAGCTAATTGGGAATTAGCAAACTGAAGGATATAAATCGTTCAAATAAAAAGGATGTCCGGAGCCGTACGTCTCTTCACCGTGAGACGTGACCTGATCCGAGACCTTATTTATTATCCGTCAGGTAAAATACAGTGTACAGACTTTTGTAAATCATCTTAAATGGATTATGCATTTTATTTTAGCATTATATAATATTTAATAGAGATAAAGTTGTTTTGTGCTGCGTGCATTTACATCCAATTGCTTATTTCAATTCGTTAAAAAAAATAAAAGCTTTCTGAACCGTTTTCTGTTTCTAACAAAATTAAAACTAAAGTAAATAATAAAGTAACAACTCTTTATTTTTTATTTTTATTTGAAATATTCGACCCTGGTTCGTGTCCTGCTGCTGCTGCTTGCTGTTACACTTACAGCGTTCAGAACGAATCTCTTCCATTTTAAGTAAAAAAAAAAGAGGATTTTTGACATGTGCGGTGGAGCCAAGCGGGATCCTGGAAGCTCCTCGCTCTTTTTTTCTCTACTCCTCGACTGTGCAATTTGCATTTGATGACAAAAAACCACAAACCACAAGACTGCTTGTCCCTTGGAAACATTCGCCAAACCACATTCTGACTTAAAGCTCCATTCACAGCCGTAATTACAGCTTTTCCTCGGCCAAATCGGCTCGTATGGAAACATGTCGTGTTGCCGCACCGCTTCTTTCCCTCTAATTGACAAAAACGGCGCATTTTGATCTGTTATATAAGAGCTTTTAATATGCAGTATATGTTTTTCTTTCCTGTTTTTTTTTTTTTTTACATTTTGTTGGAGAATTTCCCCTAGCTACAGTACCTTCAGGTTAAAAGCCATAAAAAGAAAACAAATGAGGATGAAATAAATCTGAAACTAGCATGCTAACTTAAAAAGTACCTCAAGGAGAAATGAATAGAGATGTGCAGTCACTAACCATAACTAGCATGCTAGTTCTAGCTTGACTGTGTAATTATATCACCAAAAATACACCCTGTCTGTGGCTTCCCCTCATCTCCTACAGTATTTCAGAGCTATTTCAGATGTGCTAATGCTAACCATGTGCAGTTTACTTTCAGACAGGCACAGAGCATACGGCGTTTCAGGGAGAATGCAAAACAGTGTTCAAAACACTCACATGGACTCTCTCTAGACTTACACAGACACACACTCACACTGTAATATTCATACATGTAAATTCTTTAGGTTAAAACATTCACAGAGGAGTGAATCACATCCACCAAAAAGATTCACTGATTCATAAATTGGCTCAATAAACAAGACGAGCAAATCACAGTCATGACCAAAAAGATTCACTGATTCATAAATTGAATCAATAAACCAAACAGAAGCAAATCACAGTCATAAGCAAAAAGATTCACTGATTCATAAATTGACTCAATAAACAAGACGAGCAAATCACAGTCATGACCAAAAAGATTCACTGATTCATAAATTGAATCAATAAACCAAACAGGAGCCAATCACAGTCATAAGCAAAAAGATTCACTGATTCATAAATTGAATCAATAAACCAAACAGGAGCCAATCACAGTCATAAGCAAAAAGATTCACTGATTCATAAATTGAATCAATAAACCAAACAGGAGCCAATCACAGTCATAAGCAAAAAGATTCACTGATTCATAAATTGAATCAATAAACCAAACAGGAGCAAATCACAGTCATAAGCAAAAAGATTCACTGATTCATAAATTGACTCAATAAACAAGACGAGCAAATCACAGTCAAGACCAAAAAGATTCACTGATTCATAAATTGAGTTAATAAACAAGACGAGCAAATTCCAGTCATGGACAGAAAGCTTCACTGATTAATACACTGAGTCAGTGAACAGGAGGAGAGCGAAACACAACCATGAGTAAAAAGATTGACAAGATGTTACAGGACAATAGTTAACCTTTTTGCTGCTGCTGATGATGATGATACTTTTGCCCTGTCCTTATCTGAGCAGAGAGGAACCTGATGTCACTCTGCTCTTGCTACTCGTCCACCTCAAGGTTTCTTCCTATTGTTCATTCTGCGCTGCTTTTCTGCTCACCATGGTTAGTGATTATTTAACGTACCTACAGACTTCCTGTCAGCTGAAATAAGTCTACATATTGTCCTCCATCATCAACAAGCTGTTTCTGCCCACAGACCTGCCCTCCTGGGTCACCACAGTAAAAACCATCCAGTTAATCAGCACTAAACTCCTCACACTGGCACCAACAACCATGAGGAGGTGAGTGACATCACTGAGTTTGTCCCCATTGTGATGTGAACATGACCTGAAACTGTGTGCTAATATAAACTGTGCTGGTGTCCTGTGATTGGCTGAGTGCATTAAAGGTCCTTCGTCTACAGATCTTCCTTATAAAAAGGAAGGTGAATGGATCTATCTCTCTTGCTATCTCTCTATCTATCTCTCTATCTGTCTGAATATCTGTCTCAATATCTGTCTCTCTATCGGTCTGAATATCTGTCTATCTGTTTTTCTATCTGTCTATCTTTCTGAATATCTCTCTATCTCTCTCCCTATCTATCTCTCTATCTATCTCTCTATCTGTCTCTCTATCTATCTCTCTATCTGTCTGAATATCTGTCTGAATATCTGTCTCTCTATCTGTCTGAATATCTGTCTATCTGTCTGAATATCTGTCTGAATATCTGTCTATCTGTCTCTCTATCTGTCTGAATATCTGTCTATCTGTCTCTCTATCTGTCTCTCTATGTGTCTGAATATCTCTTTATCTGTCTCTCTACCCGACTCTCTATCTGTTTCTCTATATGTCTGAAGATCTGTCTATCTGTCTCTCTATCTGTCTCTCTATCTGTCTGAATATCTCTCCATCTGTCTCTCTATTTGTCTCTCTATCTGTCACACACACACACTCGAGTGTTTCTCAGTTATCTGGCTGCTGGGGTTCGGCTTACTCAAAGTAACAAGAGTGAAATGTGAAGAGCTTTCCAGTGTAACAAGGGTTTAATATAGTGTGTGTGTGTGTGTGTGTGTGTGTGTGTGTGTGTGTGTGTGTGTGTGTGTGTGTGTGTGTGTGTGTGGTCAGAGACAGTGACAGATATGTGTATATACCTTCTGAGTAACAATAAGGATATTAGGTGTATCTACAGATAGTCTGTACATCCCTTTGGACCAACGTTAATAAGAGATAACTCTTTATCCTGTGATGATATTTAATAAATCCATATTTAATAACCATTCATTTCCCCATGGCTTAAAAACCCATCAGTCCTGATGAAGTGAGACCCAAACGACACACACGCTTTTGTTTACTGAGTCCTAAAGCAGTAATTAGGTGAGCGCTCTTATTAAACGCAGGTAAGCAGACGGTCATGATTCCCTCCCTGTCTTAAAGGGTTTAATGTTTAAAACCCTCACTAATGAGTGGGACTTTGTTTGGAGGCAGGAGGGTTAGACAGAGGGTCAATGTGCTCCGGGTTTACAGCTAAAAAGGTTGCTGAAGTGAAAAAAAAAAGGAAAGACGACTTCCTACTCACACATCCCGGTATTTACAGATATTACCAGTACAGTGCTCCATGACAATAAGATAACAGATTACACATAAACATACAGGCCGTACAGACCGGGGGGTTAAAGTAAGAACACCTGAAGGTCACGACCTTCCAGATGATTACTGAGTCCTGAATACTCACTGACCTGGTTTTGTTCTTTAACATCAGCTAATTGGAAAAATAACTCATTAACGAAGCAGCGGTGATTAACTAATTAATCGCCTCTCTGGTCTTTCCTCTGATTGGCTCATTAGAGGATCCGTTGAAAATGAAAATGAACGTCCGTTAAACCAGAAGGTCAAGCGCTGTGATCCTTGAGTGTTTCACACACACTCCTGTGGGGAAAAGAAGGAAAATGCAGGATGGCGCAGAAGAAGAGGTGAAATGAAAGGACAAGGATCTTACAGAGAGAAGTTACATTTAAATTCAATCACAGATAAACTCACTAGACATCATTAACCTTCCGGGCTTCTTCAGGTCAAGGTGCTGGATTTAAATAGACAAACGTTTAGACTTCACATTAAACCACTGAACCATTTCCCTCAGATATATTATGAATAATATGGTGTTTATCCTGTAACTACGATTAGCATCACACTTCTTCCCTTTAGAGTTATTATACCAACTTTACATGTAGCGCAAATAAATATTACATGAAAGATTCAGTTCAGAAGTTATCATTAAGTTGTGATTAACTCTAGACTTATCCTATAGACATTTATCTTAACCCATGGCCTGTAAGAGAACATTCACAGACTGAGGAGGAGGAGGAGGAGGAGGAGGAGGAGGAGGAGGGGTCTCTGAGCGATGGTGACAGTTTTCACACGTCGACGCTAGACGGCCAGAGCGGAGACGAGAGGAATGCAGCACGGCAGTGAGAATGAGAAATGAGCTCTGTAAACACATTAATACACAAAGCTGGGCTTCTCTTTAAGACCAGGTTACCGTACGCTAACGTGAACACAGGACACATTACTATACGCTAACGTGAACACAGGACACATTACTATACACTAACACAGGACACATTACTATACACTAACACAGGACACATTACTATACGCTAACACAGGACACATTACTATACACTAACACAGGACACATTACTATACACTAACACAGGACACATTACTATACACTAACACAGGACACATTACTATACACTAACACAGGACACATTACTATACACTAACGTGAACACAGGACACATTACTATACACTAACACAGGACACATTACTATACACTAACACAGGACACATTACTATACACTAACACAGGACACATTACTATACACTAACACAGGACACATTACTATACACTAACACAGGACACATTACTATACACTAACACAGGACACATTACTATACGCTAACGTGAACACAGGACACATTACTATACACTAACACAGGACACATTACTATACACTAACACAGGACACATTACTATACACTAACGTGAACACAGGACACATTACTATACACTAACACAGGACACATTACTATACACTAACACAGGACACATTACTATACACTAACACAGGACACATTACTATACACTAACACAGGACACATTACTATACGCTGACGTGAACACAGGACACATTACTATACGCTAATGTGAACACAGGACACATTACTATACACTAACACAGGACACATTACTATACGCTAACGTGAACACAGGACACATTACTATACACTAACACAGGACACATTACTATACACTAACACAGGACACATTACTATACACTAACACAGGACACATTACTATACACTAACACAGGACACATTACTATACACTAACACAGGACACATTACTATACACTAACACAGGACACATTACTATACGCTGACGTGAACACAGGACACATTACTATACGCTAATGTGAACACAGGACACATTACTATACACTAACACAGGACACATTACTATACACTAACACAGGACACATTACTATACACTAACACAGGACACATTACTATACACTAACACATGGACACATTACTATACACTAACACAGGACACATTACTATATACGCTAACACAGTACACATTACTATACGCTAACGAGAACACAGGACACATTACTATACACTAACACAGGACACATTACTATACACTAACACAGGACACATTACTATAATACGCTAACGCTAACACAGGACACATTACTATAACACTACGTGAACACAGGACACATACTATACACTAACACAGGACACATACTACTCATACAACTAAACACAGGACACATTACTATATACACTAAGTGAACACAGGACACATTACTATACGCTAACACAGGAACATTACTATACACTAACACAGGACACATTACTATACACTAACACAGGACACATTACTATACACTAACACAGGACACATTACTATACACTAACGTGAACACAGGACACATTACTATACACTAACACAGGACACATTACTAGACACTACACAGGACACATTACTATACACTAACACAGGACACATTACTATACACGAACGTGAACACCAGGACACATTACTATAGCACTAACACAGGACACATTACTATACACTAACACAGGACACATTACTATAAGCTGACGTGAACACAGGACACATTACTAAAGCGAACACAGGACACATTACTATACACTAACACAGGACACATTACTATACACTAACACAGGAACAACTATACCTAACACAGGACACTACATACGCTAACGTGAACACAGGACACATTACTATACACTAACACAGGACACATTACTATACACTAACACAGGACACATTACTATACGCTGACGTGAACACAGGACACATTACTATACACTAACACAGGACACATTACTATACACTAACACAGGACACATTACTATACGCTAACGTGAACACAGGACACATTACTATACACTAACACAGGACACATTACTATACGCTAACGTGAACACAGGACACATTACTATACACTAACACAGGACACATTACTATACACTAACACAGGACACATTACTATACACTAACACAGGACACATTACTATACACTAACACAGGACACATTACTATACGCTAACGTGAACACAGGACACATTACTATACACTAACACAGGACACATTACTATAACTATACTAACACAGGACACATTACTATACCTAACACAGGACCACTTACTATGACGACTAACACAGGACACATTACTATACACTAACACAGGACACATTACTAACGCTGACGTGAACAGCAGGGACACATTAACTAATACACTCAACACAGGACACATTACTATACAACTAACACAGGACACATTACCTAATACGCTATAACGTGAACACAGGAACACAATTACTATACACTAACAAGGACACATTAACTATACGCTAACGTGAACACCAGGACACATTACTATACACTAACACAGGCACATTACTATACACTAACACAGGACACATTACTATACACTAACACAGGGACACATTACTATACACTACTAACACAGGACACATTACTATACGCTAATGTGAACACAGGACACATTACTATACACTAACACAGGACACATTACTATACACTAACACAGGACACATTACTATACACTAACACAGGACACATTACTATACACTAACACAGGACACATTACTATACGCTAACACAGGACACATTACTATACGCTAACGTGAACACAGGACACATTACTATACGCTAACGTGAACACAGGACACATTACTATACACTAACACAGGACACATTACTATACACTAACACAGGACACATTACTATACGCTAACGCTAACACAGGACACATTACTATACACTAACGTGAACACAGGACACATTACTATACACTAACACAGGACACATTACTATACACTAACACAGGACACATTACTATACACTAACACAGGACACATTACTATACACTAACGTGAACACAGGACACATTACTATACGCTAACACAGGACACATTACTATACACTAACACAGGACACATTACTATACACTAACACAGGACACATTACTATACACTAACACAGGACACATTACTATACACTAACAAAAGAAACATTACTATACACAAACACAGGACACATTACTATACACTAAACACAGGACACATTACTATACGCTACATAACACAGGACACATTACTATACGCTAACGTGAACACAGGACACATTACTATACGCTAACGTTGAACACAGGACACATTACTATACACTAACACAGGAAACATTAATATACAATAACACAGGACACATTACTATACGCTAACGTGAACACAGGACACATTACTATACACTAACACAGGACACATTACTATACACTAACGTGAACACAGGACACATTACTATACACTAACACAGGACACATTACTATACACTAACACAGGACACATTACTATACCTAACACAGACACATTACTATACACTAACACAGGACACATTACTATACACTAACACAGGACACATTACTATACACTAACGTGAACACAGGACACATTACTATACACTAACACAGGACACATTACTATACACTAACACAGGACACATTACTATACACTAACGTGAACACAGGACACATTACTATACACTAACACAGGACACATTACTATACACTAACACAGGACACATTACTATACACTAACGTGAACACAGGACACATTACTATACACTAACACAGGACACATTACTATACACTAACACAGGACACATTACTATACACTAACACAGGACACATTACTATACGCTGACGTGAACACAGGACACATTACTATACGCTAACACAGGACACATTACTATACACTAACACAGGACACATTACTATACACTAACACAGGACACATTACTATACACTAACACAGGACACATTACTATACACTAACGTGAACACAGGACACATTACTATACGCTAACGTGAACACAGGACACATTACTATACACTAACACAGGACACATTACTATACACTAACACAGGACACATTACTATACACTAACACAGGACACATTACTATACACTAACACAGGACACATTACTATACGCTAACACAGGACACATTACTATACGCTAACGTGAACACAGGACACATTACTATACGCTAACGTGAACACAGGACACATTACTATACACTAACACAGGACACATTACTATACACTAACACAGGACACATTACTATACACTAACGTGAACACAGGACACATTACTATACACTAACACAGGACACATTACTATACACTAACACAGGACACATTACTATACACTAACACAGGAGACATTACTATCCAGCTACCCATTCCAGGACACATTACTCTAGCACTAACGTGGAACACAGGACACATTACTATACACTAACCACAGGACACATTACTATATCACCTACACACAGGACACATACTAGAAAATATACACTACCAGGACAGCATTACTATACACTAACACAGGGACACATTACTATACCTGATGGACTGTGACCCCCAGTGACACAGTACTCACTATCACTAAAACAGGACACATTACTATACACTAACACAGGACACAATCACTATAACTAACGTGAACACAGGACACATTACTATACACTAACACCGGACACATTACTATACACTAACACAGGACACATTACTATACACTAACACAGGACACATTACTATACACTAACACAGGACACATTACTATACACTAACACAGGACACATTACTATACACTAACACAGGACACATTACTATACGCTGACGTGAACACAGGACACATTACTATACGCTGACGTGAACACAGGACACATTACTATACGCTAACGTGAACACAGGACACATTACTATACACTAACACAGGACACATTACTATACACTAACACAGGACACATTACTATACGCTGACGTGAACACAGGACACATTACTATACACTAACACAGGACACATTACTATACACTAACACAGGACACATTACTATACACTAACACAGGACACATTACTATACACTAACACAGGACACATTACTATACGCTAACGTGAACACAGGACACATTACTATACACTAACACAGGACACATTACTATACACTAACAACACTAACACACAGGACCACATTACTATAAATACGCTAACGTGAACACAGGACACTTATCTATAAACACTAACACATCAGGTAAACACATTACTAAGACACTAACACAGGACACATTACTATACACTAACACAGGACACATTACTATACGCTAACGTGAACACAGGACACATTACTATACACTAACACAGGACACATTACTATACACTAACACAGGACACATTACTATACACTAACACAGGACACATTACTATACACTAACACAGGACACATTACTATACACTAACACAGGACACATTACTATACACTAACACAGGACACATTACTATACACTAACACAGGACACATTACTATACGCTGACGTGAACACAGGACACGTTACCATATGCTGACACTAACATAAACACAGTACACACACAAACAAACACACAAGCACACACACACACACATACACACTCACACACATACACACACACACACACACACACACACACACACACACACACACACACACACACACACACATACACACACACACACATAAACAAACATACACACCTGCATGCACACACACACACACACACACACACACACACACACACACAGGACACGTTATGATATGCTAAAGCTAATGAACACAGGACACACATACACACACAAACACTAACACACAGACACACACACGCACGCACATAGACACACATACAAAAAAAACATACACACACAGACAAACACATGCACACACACACACACACACACACACACACACACACACACACACACACAAACACATACACACCTACATACACACATACACACAAACAAACACATTGTAAGAAGCACACCGCCAGTCTACAATCAGAGAAAACGTGTGTTTGTGTGTGTAAGGCTCACTCAGGAGGGATGTAACTGAATGAATAAATGGATTAAATAAATAGATAAATAGATTAATAAATAAATAAATAAATAAATAAATAAATAAATAAATAAATAAATAAATAGCATGAGTGATTCTACACCAACTGGCAGCTGTCCAAAATGCCCTGACAGGAAAAGCACACACACACACACACACACACACACACACACACACACACACACACACACACACACACACACACACAGTGGCTGTGTTTAACTAAAATGTAAAAGTGGCATTGAGTTACACACACACACTCCCACATTCTTCCAGTGGAAAGAGGGGGAAAAGGAGAAAAATGTGGCCCGAGGTCAGGGGAGTCAGGTAAACACATGGCCTTCCTGAGTGGCACACTGCAGCGCATTAACAGTGTGCTGGGACACAGAGAGGAATACACACACACACACACACACACACACACACACACACACACACACACACACACACACAATACTGCACTTTATACAACATCACACACACTGATCATGTCAAAATGTACACACAAGTTAATCAATAAAACAAGTGGAGCACAAAAGTAAGCTCTTCACTGAGCACCAGTGGTGTGTGAATGGGCCTCATGTCAGTCATTTTACAGACACTCCCCCACACCCATTAACTCCGCCCCCCACCAAAGACATGACTGAAGTCTGTAAGCTCTCAATAAAACCAGATCATTAATGTGTTATTATGCAGTGCTTCAGTGCAATGATCTACAGACTGTGCTGACTCTACAGACTGTGCTGAATCTATAGACTGTGCTGAATCTACAAACTGTGCTGAATCTATAGACTGTGCTGAATCTATAGACTGTGCTGAATCTATAAACTGTGATGAATCTTTAAACTGTGCTGAATCTATAAACTGTGCTGAATCTATAAACTCTGCTGAATCTACAGACTGTGCTGAATTTACAAAATGTGCTGAATCTACAGACTGGGCTG
>NC_062518.1:49953047-49964522 GCF_022655615.1 Tachysurus fulvidraco
TGTGTGTGTGTAATGGCTGAGATATTGTATAGTGTGTGTGTAATGGCTGAGATATTGTATAGTATGTGTGTAATGACTGAGATATTGTATAGTGTGTGTGTGTAATGCCTGAGATATTGTATAGTGTGTGTGTAATGGCTGAGATATTGTATAGTATGTGTGTAATGGCTGAGATATTGTATAGTATGTGTGTAATGGCTGAGATATTGTATAGTGTGTGTGTAATGGCTGAGATATTGTACAGTATGTGTGTAATGCCTGAGATATTGTACAGTATGTGTGTAATGCCTGAGATATTGTATAGTGTGTGTGTAATGGCTGAGATATTGTATAGTGTGTGTGTAATGGCTGAGATATTGTATAGTATGTGTGTAATGCCTGAGATATTGTATAGTGTGTGTGTGTAATGACTGAGATATTGTATAGTGTGTGTGTAAAGGCTGAGATATTGTACAGTATGTGCGTAATGACTGAGATATTGTATAGTGTGTGTGTAATGGCTGAGATATTGTATAGTGTGTGTGTAAAGGCTGAGATATTGTACAGTATGTGCGTAATGACTGAGATATTGTATAGTGTGTGTGTAATGGCTGAGATATTGTATAGTATGTGTGTGTAATGGCTGAGATATTGTATAGTGTGTGTGTAATGGCTGAGATATTGTATAGTATGTGTGTAATGACTGAGATATTGTATAGTGTGTGTAATGGCTGAGATATTGTACAGTATGTGTGTAATGCCTGAGATATTGTATAGTGTGTGTGTGTAATGACTGAGATATTGTACAGTATGTGCGTAATGACTGAGATATTGTATAGTGTGTGTGTAATGCCTGAGATATTGTACAGTATGTGTGTAATGACTGAGATATTGTATAGTATGTGTGTAATGGCTGAGATATTGTACAGTGTGTGTGTGTAATGGCTGAGATATTGTATAGTGTGTGTGTAATGGCTGAGATATTGTATAGTATGTGTGTAATGACTGAGATATTGTATAGTGTGCGTGTAATGGCTGAGATATTGTATAGTGTGTGTGTAATGACTGAGATATTGTATAGTGTGTGTGTAATGGCTGAGATATTGTATAGTGTGTGTGTAATGACTGAGATATTGTATAGTGTGTGTGTAATGGCTGAGATATTGTATAGTGTGTGTGTAATGACTGAGATATTGTATAGTATGTGTGTAATGGCTGAGATATTGTACAGTGTGTGTGTAATGGCTGAGATATTGTATAGTGTGTGTGTAATGGCTGAGATATTGTACAGTGTGTGTGTGTGTAATGGCTGAGATATTGTATAGTGTGTGTGTGTAATGGCTGAGATATTGTACAGTATGTGCGTAATGGCACATAGCAGTTTTATGTTTTAGGAACTACAGAATTTAGGAACCACAAACAGTTTCTTTCTAATACGTGTCATAGAGAAATAAACAAATACGCTAGCTAGCAATATTTAGAGGTAGATATTTTTAGCTAATCCAAATATGACTCCACCATCTGATTCTAATTGTGTCAAGCTCTTAAGGACAGTTTAGCTAGTTAAGAATTTATGCTGAGTAAAGATATTTTACTATTCACAAACTGGATCATCTATCACATATGGATTAGCATGAAACACAGAGTTTTATGAAGCGTGGCAGTAATCCTAGACAGCTAACTGAGTAGGTTATGCGTAGCTAGATTTGCTAGATCTCAAGCAAAAGTTGTTCAGTTCATTTTTTTAAGACTGATTTCCACCACATTTCACAGCTGTGGCCAAAAATGGGGACTATTATAGCGCAATTAGCAATTTCACTGTGAGTTAGCATGCTGACAAGCTTACGAAATCCTCATTGTAGAGAAAGAATAGAATCACAGCATCTAAATCTCTGCTTCTCTATCTATCTGTGTCTCTCTCTCTCTGTCTCTCTCGCTGTCTCTCACACACAAAAACACACACACACACACACACACACACACACACACACAGGACAAAGAGCTGTGTGTAGTTCATTACAGGGTAACAGCTTGACTCATGCGGCTGCAATTAATTTCTCACTGAATGTGTAGATTTTCCTGCTAAAGTGAACAAACTGAAGAACTCTGACTCACTCAGTCCAAATCTCTCGCTGCAGTGCATTCTGGGTGATTAACTACTAAATGTGTGGCCATTGTTCTGGAAAATGATGCTCAGGTGAACATGTTAGAAACCACACTCCACATTCACTATATATTACACATAAACATCATTATCTGTCCATTGTGGGCGTGTCCCAAACCACACTCCACATTCACTATACAATACACATAAACATCATTATCTGTCCATTGTGGGCGTGTCCCAAACCACACTCCACATTCACTATACATTACACATAAACATCATTATCTGTCCATTGTGGGCGTGTCCCAAACCACACTCCACATTCACTATACATTACACATAAACATCATTATCTGTCCATTGTGGGCGTGTCCCAAACCACACTCCACATTCACTATACATTACACATAAACATCATTATCTGTCCATTGTGGGCGTGTCCCAAACCACACTCCACATTCACTATACATTACACATAAACATCATTATCTGTCCATTGTGGGCGTGTCCCAAACCACACTCCACATTCACTATACATTACACATAAACATCATTATCTGTCCATTGTGGGCGTGTCCCAAACCACACTCCACATTCACTATACATTACACATAAACATCATCATCTGTACATTGTGGGCGTGTCCCAAACCACACTCCACATTCACTATAAATTACACATAAACATCATCTGTCCATTGTGGGCGTGTCCCAAACCACACTCCTTTGCACACTACATTGCTGTTCTCTTCACGTTTATTTTCCATCTCACAAAATCACTCCATTACTGACCCAAAATTTGCCTCCTGACTGAGTGGTGACATTTCAGTAGAGCAATCAGTTCTTATTCATCACACACACACACACACACACACACACACACACACACACACACACACACACACACACACACACATTTGTTTCAGAGAACTATAACAGCACCACATGAAACAGCTTTGTGTCAATATTAGACAACATTCCCTCTTCCTATCCATTCTCTTTCATCTATCCATCCTTTTTCTTTTTCTTTATCTTTATCTGCTCTTTATTTCCATTTAATTTGTTTCACCCCAGTGCGCGCACACACACACACACACACACACACACACACACACACACACACACACACACACACACAAACACACACACAAACACATACACAAACACATACACACACACACACACACACACAAACACACACACACAAACACACATACACACACACAAACACATGCACAAACACACACACACACACACACACACACACACACACACACACACACACACACACACACACACACACACACAAACAAACACACACAAACACAAACACACAAACACATACACACACACACACACACACAAACACACACACACACACACACACACACACACACACACACACACACACACACACACACACACACACACACACACCTAAACCTGATAATTATATCAAATTGCTGATTGTCTGTGAAGTAAAATCGAAAGCACAAAACCAAGCTCCTCTGCCCTACCCCTGACACCCCCCCCCCCCCCCAGCTCTTTACTGTAGTGCTTCACCTGGGCTGTGTTAATGATGAAGCCCAATCCACAAAAACTCCATCTGATCATTTTCTCTAGCAGGTCTGTGTGTAAGGGTTCTGGACTCTGATTGGTCAGAAGGTGATGATTCATTGTCTACAGCAGCAGCTCTGACATTAACGCAGCGTCACATAACAGTTTTTATAAACATTAATAAGCTCGTTCTGATGCGTTATCGTTTCTATAGCGACCGCTCATCCTCAGAGACTCGTCTTCAGTGTCAGCTCTGTGTACCAGTCAGAGGTAAAGCTTGAACATCTTTAACATCTTCAGGACACATGAGTTTACTCTGCAGTTTCTCAGTAACACGACATCCTTTGTCTTATTTAATATTAATTAATAATACTACATTAAATGTAACTATAAAGGGACAAAAGTGTCACATTCTCTCATAAAGCTTCTAAAATGTTGAGTTCATACATTCAGTTATTTGTAAAGATTTTAATACCCATTTATGGAGCATGTGTATGAAGCTCTGCAGATACCCCAGGTATAGAAGGTGTATATGTGATGGTCCTACCACAGCACCACTGTGTACATGTGATGGTCCTACCACAGCACACTGTGTACATGTGATGGTCCTACCACAGCACACTGTGTACATGTGATGGTCCTACCACATCACCCTGTGTACATGTGATGGTCCTACCACAGCACCCTGTGTACATGTGATGGTCCTACCACAACACCACAGTGTACATGTGATGGTCCTACCACAGCACACTGTGTACATGTGATGGTCCTACCACAGCACACTGTGTACATGTGATGGTCCAACCACAGCACCACAGTGTACATGTGATGGTCCTACCACAGCACCCTGTGTACATGTGATGGTCCTACCACATCACCCTGTGTACATGTGATGGTCCTACCACAGCACCACTGTGTACATGTGATGGTCCAACCACAGCACCACTGTGTACATGTGATGGTCCAACCACAGCACCACTGTGTACATGTGATGGTCCTACCACAACACCCTGTGTACATGTGATGGTCTTACCACAGCACCACTGTGTACATGTGATGGTCCTACCACAGCACCACAGTGTACATGTGATGGTCCTACCACAACACCCTGTGTACATGTGATGGTCCTACCACAGCACCACAGTGTACATGTGATGGTCCAACCACAGCACCACTGTGTACATGTGATGGTCCAACCACAGCACCACTGTGTACATGTGATGGTCCTACCACAACACCCTGTGTACATGTGATGGTCCGACCACAGCACCACTGTGTACATGTGATGGTCCTACCACAACACCCTGTGTACATGTGATGGTCTTACCACAGCACCACTGTGTACATGTGATGGTCCTACCACAGCACCACTGTGTACATGTGATGGTCTGACCACAACACCACAGTGTACATGTGATGGTCCTACCACATCACCACAGTGTACATGTGATGGTCCTACCACAGCACCCTGTGTACATGTGATGGTCCGACCACAGCACCTTCTCCACTGGGGTGAGCAGGACAGACCCAGTCATTGTACTGGGTTCAAATCTCAGATCTATCTTATTAAAGAACACTAGCTTTACAAACCCACTCTTTTTAGCTAAGGGGAGTCACTGTCATACCTGACAAATGATGACATCGTTCAGTTTGTTGGTGAGAGGATGGAGCACTGTCCTTGGTGGACGAGAAGAGAAATGAGCTGAGACCTTGTAGTGCCAGTGTTTCATTGTTATTGAAACAAACCAATCACAGAAAGATTTAAGACTTTCAGTTCTGCATCATGCGACACTGTACACTACACCACCACCACCACCACCACCACCACTGCTGATGACAGTAATGATAGTACTGAGGTGGGCGGTTGGGAGGGGGGGGTGCTTTACACCACCTTTAACTGCTCAGAACAAAGAGATATATTATCAAAAATCTCCAAAACATCTCAAACATCAGCTCCTGTCACAGTGGAGACTGGAATTGGGTTTTATTTTCAGAACTGAAAAGTTCAACATATAAAGAATTATATTTTGTTCTGAAGGATTTTACCTGTGTTTACTGACTGTGTGTTTAACTGTGATATTGGGCAGATTCCCAATCCCTGTGTTAGCAGAAGGAAAACCGTGATGTCTGTGTAAAGTCTCTTTATTTCTGAGTGTGTGTGTACCTGTACTCTGTGTGTGTGTGTGTGTGTGTGTGTGTGTGTGTGTGTACCTGTACTCTGGGTGTGTGAGTGTGTGTACCTGTACTCTGTGTGTGTGTGTGTGTGTGTGTGTGTGTGTGTGTGTACCTGTACTCTGGGTGTGTGAGTGTGTGTACCTGTACTCTGGGTGTGTGAGTGTGTGTGTGTACCTGTACTCTGGGTGTGTGTGTGTACCTGTACTCTGTGTGTGTGTGTGTGTGTGTGTGTGTGTGTGTGTGTGTGTGTGTGTGTGTGTACCTGTACACCTCACAGACGTTTCAAGTAAACGATCCACATTGGAGGTGTGTTAGACGTTCCACCTCAGCTACATTACTCTGTTTATCTGAGAGTGTAGAGCTGCCTGAACTGCAGTGCATCGTGGGATGTAACTACACCTGATGCTTCAGTGTGACATTCATGAGAAGATCAGAGTAAGAAGAAACCCAGGAACTCACCAAGCCATGCTGCAGGGTGAAGGAGATGATGAGGATGATAAAGGTGATGAAGCTCAGTGTGTGGAGCACCGGTTGGGATCCCATGTCTCGTCTTCCCAGAACGCTTCACACCAACGAGTCGGGGTCTCTCTCCAACATTTACTTTCAATGGAGCTCGGCTTCCTGGTGTTTCTCCGTCATGTTCGTGCACCACATGGCAGGGAGTGACCCATAAAAACACAAAGTCTTAAAGCTTCTAAAAAAAAGTCTGTTCTCCCTCTCTCTCTCTCTCTCTCTCTCTCTCTCTCTCTCTCTCTCTCTCTCTCTCTCTCTCTCTCTCTCTCTCTCTCTGTGCTAAAATCACATCCACATGGTGCTGAAACTATTTACGTCCCCGTTCAGGCTCCTGCGGTAGGAAGCTCAAATGATTTCTTTGTGGAGAAAGAAACCAGGAGGGGCCGGGATATATATTTTCCCTTTTATTTTTAGCTGTTTTTTTTTTTTTTTTTAAATCCCTTTTATTCCAGAAAGAACATGCGCACACATAATAACAGTAATAATAATAATAATAAAAAAAATAATAATAAAGCAGCGCTCCAAGTCTGAACCCCACAATTTTCTCTTTCAAGGCAGATCAAACCTTCAGCATAACCACACTGTACATGCTAAACATCTCTCCTGTCCAAAAGCAGCAGGACGCAGTGAATGAAGCAATATACTTCTCCTTATACACACACACACACACACACACACACACACACACACACACACACACACACACACACACACACACACACACACACACACACACAAAGCTATTAAAAACAAAGTCGCTGCAAATGAGTTTCTGAAAAATCCAATATGAATTTTTGGAGAAATTTCTTAGTTTAACTTGCAATCAAAAGACACCTTCCGTCACTGACACACGCGCGCGCACACACACACACACACACACACACACACACACACACACCTAGGGTGCAACCTCACAAAATACTAAGCACGTGGAGAAAGATGCAGACTAGTTTCACATGTACACACTTACAGTGACACTTGTGAAACACACACACACACACACACACACACACACACACACACACACACACACACACACACACACACACACACACACACACACACACACACACACACAGGCGCTGTCATAAATCCATGCGGCGCACAGTAAAGTTCTTCTTCAGGACCTAAATGCAAGCTTTGTGTCTCTTCCCAAGAACCAAGAACCGAAAATAAAAAACGTTACACGTTAAAGCCGTTAATGTGCGCGTGCAATGCTGCAGTGAGATCTTATTTAGCGTTAAAGGTCCAACAGCAGGCTCGAGCTCATCCTTAAATCCCAGGGGAAATAATGCTACAATAAAAGCAGAAGTAAAATAAAATAAAGCCTAGAAATGCGCGGCTCTAGACGTGCATGATGAGGATCAGCACAGAGGAGCACAGATCTGCTGCCTGTTCTGTCACAGAGAAAGGAAAAGAAAACAAATCACTTTTTATCTCCGCTGCAACCGGGAAAGTTTCTGAGCTCGAGCGCACAGAGAGAACTGAGCTCGTGCAGCGGTCTGCGCTCATGATTAAAACACACACTCACACATAAGACACACACGCCCCCTTACACACACACGCACACACACACGCACACAAACTCTCTCTCTCTCTCTCTCTCTCTCTCTCTCTCTCTCTCACACACACACACACACACACACACGCACACACACACGCACACAAACTCTCTCTCTCTCTCTCTCTCTCTCTCTCTCTCTCTCTCTCTCTCTCTCACACACACACACACACACACACACACATACACACACACACACGCACACAAACTCTCTCTCTCTCTCTCTCTCTCTCTCTCACACACACACATACACACACACACGCACACAAACTCTCTCTCTCTCTCTCCAAACACACCTCTACTCCTATCTCTCTCTCTCCCTCGTCTCACACACACACAACACACCACACACACAAACTACTCTTCCACACACACACTCTCTCTCTCTCTCACTCTCACACCCACACATACACACCACACGCACACAAACTCTCTCTCTCTCTCAACACCAACACTTGCTCCTTCTCTCTCCTCTATATCCTATCTCACACACATACCAACACCACGCACCACAAACTCTCTCTCACACAAAACACACACTCTCTCTCTCCTCTCCTCTCTACTCTCTCTCTCTCTCTCTCACCACACCAACCACACACACACACACACTCTCTCTCTCTCTCTCTCTCACACACACACACACTCGCTCTCTCTCTCTCTCTCTCTCTCTCAATCTGTCTCTCTGTGTCTCACACACGCACACACACACACACGCGTGCGCGCGACTCACTTTATGTTGGCAAGTCCCCAGTTTCTCGTGCAAAAATCGGCGTCCTCCAAATTTTTTGTACAAACGGAAAATGACACGATTGTTTGTTGGCGGGAAAAAAAGTGTCATTCTTTGGAACTGCGCGTGACACCGTGTTAGTAACGTGATCACGTGAAATAATTAATAATTGTGTTAAAGAATCAATTGACAGCAAATGGATTGTGTAAAGTCCCCGTATAATAATAATAATAATAATAATAATAATAATAATAATAATAATAATAATAATCCCTGAGTGAGAGTTTAAACCCATTTCTAAAGCTACGTATATTCCCAGTTACAGGATTGTGACATGCTAGACATTTGGACACACCAGGATTGTCCCTCGAACAGAAACCAGCAGTAACCAGGATAAACATGAGCAAAAACCCAGCAGAAACCCTTTGCTGAGATGAGAGAACCTGCTTGATGGACCATTTCAGAAACACTCCAATCAATCAGAAATATCCAGTCAGTGAGAAACACTACACCAATCAGTGCCTTTCTGATGGAGGGGCTTGGCTGCAGCTATTCCTGCGTAAATGGCATAGAGCACATGCACTGAAGAGAGAACAAGGACAATGATTGGTCCAATTTGGTCTGAGGTCCAAGCACCACACATGGAGATAACAAACGTGAAGCACGGTGGTGGCAGCATCGTGTCAGTGATCCGGGTCTCATCAGCAGAATCGAGTTACAGATGAATACCTGGTCATGAGAAAAACCAAAACAAGGCATGGGTGAAGGTTCACCTGTCACCATGACAACCCCACAAAGTCTACAGCCAAGGCAACCTCAGAGAACTTCCGTGGAGAGAGAGCTCTTGTAGAGAGGTTCACAAGAAGGCTCCAAGTTCTACTGGCTGTCAAAAAGGGTTTCTAACAAAGTACAGAAACAGATTATACAAAATAATTCAGAAATAAATAAATAATAAATAATATTTATTTATTATAAATAATAAAGAAATAAAGTCGGCAAAACCTCACGGGCTCTGAAGTCTTCCCCAAGCCACTTTATGTATTTATTTATTTATTTGTTTGTTTGTTTGTTTGTTTATTTATTTATTTTCTTCCCTCTCTGGAAAGCAGGTCTTTCATGTGTCCAACAGATGCACTTTCTTTTTTTTTTCTTTTTTTTTTTAATATTCATTTATTCGTTTTTAAATCCCCACATCTCGCTTTCTCTCTATTCAACCCTTCAGTATTCATTCGTTTCTTCATTTTTGTCGTCCGCTAAATCTCCAGGGTCACCGATTCAACTCCGAAGTCCGAAGACTAAAAACTGAAAGTGAAGTAAAACAGATCATTCATGTGAAATCTCAGAGGCATGGTTCTAATCAACCGGCTCGTTTTGCACCTTTGCCATGCCCAATATTTATTCTGCCTTTTTTTTTTTTTTACCTATCCTCAAATCTCACTATTCCTCAGTTCAACCTGAAGTCCTGTGGAGTAAAAAAAAAGGTGTAAGTGTTTATGCGAATGGGCTCCGAGACGGCGGATTTGACCCACACTTTGCGTCCTGCCAGTTTCTACACCATAAACAAGCAGCATGTGAGTGTGAGGTGTTTACTGAGTCACGCTAACACACAACATCATCGGGATTGACGGGAGTTTCACTATAGACCTGACTTACAGGAGAAAGACGTATGTGACTACATGATGTAGCCTACGTCATGGTGATGTTCCTGTCATGAATGATATATTTGTAGAACTCCAGACGGACTCAGATGTTCAGTGTGTTTACATGAAGCTCGGAGTGGAACGTGTCCTGAGTAAAGCTGATATTAAACTGAAACGTGTTGTAGCACATCAGTAAACACACCGTTACACACACACACACACACACACACACACACACACGTCTGTTAGTGATAAAACCGGCTAGCTGTCGTTCACTCAGTCTGTGTGCAGAAGCTGACAGTGATTACAGAAAAAAAAAGGCTCGGGTCACGACCTCACGAATCACCTTCAGAATTCGACGCTGATGTGTAGAATGTGATCTCACAGCTCAGCAGTTACCACGCTGCTATCTCGGAGATGTCGCCGTTCTCCCACGGTGCCGTGGACGTCTGCGTTCTGATTGGTCCGAAGGTGTTGATTCGTTTTCTAGAGCAGCGGCTCTGACAGCGGCGTGGGTTTATCGTTACTATAGTAACTGCTCTGTATTCATCAAGACCAAAAGGTCTCCTGCTCATTTTCCTGAAGTTCACACACTCATTTAAAGTGAATGGCTGGAGGTAACAAACACACACACACACACACACACACACACACACACACACACACACACACACACACACACACACACACACACACACAGCCGTCTGGTCAGCGAGGCTCCGAGGGTTCACGGTTCTTATTGTGCATCATTACCCGTCCATATGAAAGTGGACTGACATTGCGTCATCACTTACTTGGTATTCTGAGCCGCCACTGGAACTTTAAAGGCACCAATTATGGGATAATGACCTTTATATTACCGCCCGTATGCTCCTGCCGTGTCTCGCTAATTATTTGATGCGGCATTTAGAGTTTGATCTCCATTGGATCTGAGGAACTCGTCCAACACGTCCTGTTCTTCCATGTCCTGATTGTCCAGTCCTGACTTTCCATCTCAGTTCAGTTTCACTTTATCGTCATAAATAACCGTCACATTAGCTTCATTTTCTGATTAGATTAGCGAAACAAGCTAGCTCATATAAGACAAAGATGAAACCATGTTTATGTTTATTAGGTTGGGTTTTCACTCAGAACTGACGACACCTCACACCACACGTACCGTGAGACCGGGCTGAAGGATCCTTCAAGCCAACACTTCACGGCATCACGTTATATTT